>NC_069145.1:43056559-43220169 GCF_943734635.1 Anopheles cruzii
GTGATCAAAATCGACGAAACGCAATCACAGGAAACGATCTCCATGTCCATGGAGTACTGGAACCCAAATGAGGTCTACTTGCCTTCCCTAGCTTCCCAAGACATTGTATAGTTTCTTCTTTCTAGCAAGATTTGCGCAAGATGATCTTGATCTAAGGCTCAATTTCTCAGCTCTACTTCCAGTCTGGTCGAAGCGCTGTGACTCTGAATGGCTCGTTGTGTCTTCGCTTGCTCCGAGCGCAAATGAGCGCAACTTGATGTAGCTCGACGAATCCCAACAAAACGCCCAATTCCACGACCAAACTGCTCAGCAACGACCGCGTTACCGTGACCACTCACAACTCATTTGATCCCAAAACCATGGCCAGGCAGCATTGACCATGGCAATGTGTGAACAACATAATTGAAAAGAAAAAACGAGAACAGACCAGCAGACGATCGAAAAACGGAGGCGATCGGATGCTGTCGGGCGTTTAATTGGATAACCATTGCACCACACCGCGCATCGCGCAGCACGCAGCCACCTAACGGGTCTTCGGTCCGGAGACGTCTACCACGCCGCGGATCACCCGCGCACCACACGATCAGCTGACTCACGCTCACGAATCCGTCGGTGGCAATCCATGACCGAGACCTACCAAAGCGGCTTTCAGAGGAGGTGTTTAGCAACTTCTGTTCGGGAGGGGCGCGCAGCCTATGGATCGATAGATTGACGTATCGTTGCCGTGTCGCTCGGTCTAGTATTTAATTAACT
This sequence comes from Anopheles cruzii, assembly GCF_943734635.1. Classification (NCBI taxonomy): domain Eukaryota; kingdom Metazoa; phylum Arthropoda; class Insecta; order Diptera; family Culicidae; genus Anopheles; species Anopheles cruzii. Next base: position 43,057,313 of record NC_069145.1, read on the forward strand.
CTATGGCACAGGCTTAGGGCGGACATAGACAGCCTTGATGACACAACGAGAGCCAGCGAGCGAGAGAGAGAGAGAGAGAGAGCCCGCGAAAAACAATAGACCACGGTAGACCTTCGGCTGTCACGCAGCCCAACGCAGCGCAAAGGTCGCCTGGTGACAGGACCGGGGCCCGCGAGAGTCGGACCGTAGACCTGCCGTAGAAGTTCACGATCGGTGAAGGTGATCTATTGTTGTTTTGGTTTCACTTTGCTTGAAACGCCGAAGAAGCGGCGCATCACATCAGCGCTCGATAACGTGGTCCGCTTCTTGGTGGTCGACAACCCGTGACAGGCCCCGGGTCAGATGGCGGTGAAATGTGAAAGTCATAAGCCGCCCTGCCGCGGGGTTTTTGCATAAACAGCTTTCGATTTTATCCCCACATACTGTCCACAACCGCGTCCCGCACGGCAACCCTTTCTCTATCGTCATCAGCGCGGCTCGGTGAAGTCGTAGGCGAGCCCAGGCCAGAGAATGCGAAGCAAAAGCTCGGCCCTGACGAGCTGTGCGATTTCTACCTTCCTTCCTGTGCTCGTGGGTCATCTGGCCCCGTCTTGGGTGCTCTTGGGTCACCCGGCGGGGAGACATCTCGCCTGATGATGATGATGCGCCGTCTGATTATCGCACGTACCCGGTGCCCGAGGGAACGTTTGCCATAATATGAGCGACTTGTGGTGTTGCAAAACGCTTGAGTAATCAGCAGTCGTTTTGCCGTGTGGCTCTCGGGAGTCTATGTTTGTTCGTTTTTCTCTACCCTCCAGTCGATGGGACCGGTTAATGTCAGGTTTGTTGAACCCTCGGGAGTTTATTCGTGTCTAACGTCTGGTTCAAGAAGACCCGTCCAACCGCAGGAAACTGGAAAGAAGGCGAAGATAGTACGATTCGGATGGTGTCATAGCTTTATTGAACAGTCTATTACGTATTAGATTACACTGGTTTTCGTCGCTAATGCTACTCTAATGCTCTAATATGTTACCTCTATACACAATTTGTTTTCTCGTGAGCATCTCTGCAATCAGTAAACCCCTTTGCTCAGTTCTCCTTCACAATTTCTCCTTGGAAGAATCGATGCTAACTGGCGTCCTTGCCGTGGTCATGAATGGGGGCCTCGATTTTATCTCGAGGATTTATCTCAAGAAGCTCGGAGCCCGTGGGCCAGGGTGAAAACGCGACGAACAACGCGGTTTCTAACGCGCTGCTCCATCTTGATACGGCAATTATCTTAACGAGCCCGCGAGCAACCCAACCACCGTACGGGAGTTCCACGATTAAATCGCTCTCCACGCTGCAATTAAACCGATAACTCTATTTATTCCCGTGTGTGTGTGAGAGTAATTGGCCCACAGCGGCTGAGGAGTGGTTTGTTGTCGATAATGTTTTGGACTGACGTCTGCTGCCGTCAGCTTCTTCCTTCGCCCACAACGCAAACCGGTTGCCGAACCGAGCGACCGAAACCGCGTAACCTGATTTTCCGAGGTTCAGTTTCGTGGTCCACACGAAACTCGGTCAAAACCAGAGTGGCCAAAAAATTGGCCAGTGGAAAACTCGGCTCCGGAGAGTTGGAGGAGGCAGAAAGTGAACGTACCGTCCCCGTTCTTTATTGCGATCGCATCACAGGTTTTTGTGCAGTGCCGGGAAGAAAAGACTTGGTAGACAATGTTGATCTCTGTTGGTTTCTGTGACGGTGTGGGAAGATTAAAGTTATAAATTCGAAAAATGAGCCAGAACCTCAATCGATGGTTGTCTGCGCGGCTGCTGGGCGGATGACACAGATTCAGCGCCTGGTCGGGGCCAAAATCTCGATAGACTTCGGCTTGCAGATGTCACCCGAGAGAAACGATCGTCGTTACGACCAGTGACGATTTCTGTCCGCAGTCCGACAAAGGGTTTCCATTTTGACAGGTACCGGCCATTAAACGTACCTGGCACTGGCCATGGTCAAACGGTGCCGCAATGTAAACGGTAGGCTAGAAAGTGATCAATCAAACCGAAATAGTAAACCATCGGCTGGTCGCGGGACGTCAAAAAGCGATTTCGTTTCTCTCTCTCTCTCCGTCTTTGATTTATAGAGACCCCTGGCCAAGAGCCAAGCAAAGGCGTGGTTGTTTAGCGAGCCGGATTGCGTTTGCCTGTAATAAAAAGACAACCATTGACCACTCTCGTGTGACCGTGTATGGCTGTGTGCGTTGTCACGCACAATAATGGTTTCAATGGCAACTAATTGCCTGTCACGGGCGAAGCGAAACGCAAAAAATGGCATATCGAACGGTGCAGACCGCGCAAACTATCGATTTCCTATTGACCGGATTGACGGCAGCTGTGATGTCCTGCCGTCTGCGTCCCAAACGGCGAGCTTTGACAGATGGTGTAGCGATGCGTTTGACATGACGCACACTTGACACTGCCCTGGAAAAGAGTGTTTGTGACTGAACAAACACAGAATCCGTGCAAGGTCGTCTGAGTTGAAGAATAATAGCTTATTACCGAGGAAAATGTCACCAAAGGGGCTACCTCAGCTTAGTAGGCTCATAACTAGTTTCTCCCTTTCCGAAGGCCATCGCGAAGAGAAACTTTGTCACGATACCGAACACAAGTCGCACGAGCGGCCAGGAAAAGTAAACGACTCCGGCAGGTGTACCGTAACATAAGAAAACACATAATTGGCTGCCATAAGTTTGTCGAGAGTCCCTCACAAAATATGAAGTAATCGTGGCCAGATCATTCCCATTTGCCTCCCATTTTCTTTGTTAATCCTTTAAGGTGTTGTTACAAAACTCACGTCAGCCGCTTTTGCCTGCCGAGTATGTTGACGAATAATTCATCTAAATAAACCGCAGGCTGAGGCAGCACAGAGGAATAGAAACCGTAATAATGGCCCATTTGGTGCCCCGGTCTAGCTAGGCTTATGGCCTAGCGTAGCCTGAAAGAAAAATCGCTTCTCTTCGGTCGCCAGTAATTACTTTCTTGCCAACAAAGGATCGCCATCGAGTCCGGGCGGCTAGACGTGATCGATGGAACAGATCGTACCACGTCGGTGATGACTTTCCGTCAGCGACTGGTGGTAGGGGCCAGTTTCTGTTGTTGCAGTGACGCCACCACTGGTGGCTAAGCCTGGTCACCGGTAGCTCCATCTAGGTCCGGGTGTCAAAGGTTTTGAATTAGCATCCACTCCACTGCCTGCCACGTGTGCAGGTTCCATATGGAAGATTGATTAGGTTAGCCTGATGGGTTCGTGGTGTCGACGGCTGTAAAGTACACCAGCGGGTGGGTGAACCCACAAAGCGGCGGAGCAAGTTGAAGTACACAAATCTAGACACTCCGACACCGACACCCGAAAACAAACCCGCACCCGTGTGCCCGGAGTCGCGCAGCGCCACTCAAGACCTCGAGACTTGGTCGGTGAAGAGCTTGGTAAACATTTGGTTTACCCAGTCCGGAGCGTTCTGGGTAAATATGTTGATGCATTACGCCACAGCCGCTACCAGGGGATTCTAAGATGCGAATTCCACCCCCCCGGGTGGTGGCTTTCGACATAATCCCATCACTTTGCTATTGAAAGTCTGATGAAGTGCAGGTCACACACACGCACACATGCTGGCCATCGAACCTCATCATCCCGAGCGGCCGAGCGTATCGTTTGAAAGTTTAACATTTCTAACCCCATAATCGGAGGCTGCAGCGATGCAGAAGTCGTTTTAATATCCGGACCGGGTAAGACTACCGCCCTGTGCTGGGGGGTTCGCGTGTGTGGAAGGGAACCATCATCATTTATACACAAGGGATTAATAACTAACGCTGCCGGTGTAAGTGAGACCGGAAAGTTGGCTGGACCGTAGTGCAGCTCCGTTCATTGACCGCTCCGTCCGTGAACATCCTGAGACTTCCCAGACGAAACAGCGGCCCCCGGCGGGTCGCTGCCCACAAGCCAATAGCTGCCAGGTCCGGTGCGGTAATAATATTTATTGAATTCATTAGCCAAGATATTCTCGGTATCCGGGAACTTGGACCCAGCACACGTCCAACTTGTCTAACCGTACGGGTTCATTCTAAAGTAGCAGCACCAGAGTGGTAGCACCAGATCTTAGCGCATCGTCTGGCCTTGTTTGTGCTAACCGGATGCGGCAGCAGAAGAATGTGACCGACGCCCGATGGAAAGCGGTTCCTGGAGGAGGGAACGCGTCGGAAGTTACTGGGGCAGAAGTTTACCGTTAAGTAACGTGCACCGGAATGTGTCGGACGTCGAACGGACCGAGTCGAACTGGATCACTGGATAACGGGATGAAGAGACCGTTCAAAGTTGCATGCGCCCGCACCGGTCATGTATTCAAATTGATGGCCTCTCCAGGCACTCGGTCACTCAGCAGTGTGCAAGGGTTTGCGACTACTATGATGCGAGGACCGTTGCCGACTCGGGAGGCTCGTTAGCCATTTTTTTGGGAGCGCACTACTTTCGTCCGCGAGTGATAGGCTCCGAATTGGGCGCACCAAACAAGACGTTACGGTTCGGCGTATGAACCAGTGGGCAAGTAGGTCACGATCCGGTGGGCTTATTAAAAAGTTCTTTACCGAGTTTCCGGAACTCAGGTCCGCTATTTCGAGTTAACCCGAATGTACTTCACCACTGACCGCCTTTAACTGGGTGTTTCCACTTAGCAACCTGCGAATCCCGGGTCGAATCTAGCTCAGCAGTATCGTAGTCTACACGTTGTAACACGACTTACATCACACACTCAGATCCCGCGATTATCGTAAACTAACGCATCGCTCTCCCAACACTCAGATGTTACGCAACATGTGTTGAGATTGTTGGGGAAAATGTCACAGCTTTTAATGAGACACGGCACAAGCTCGTAACACACATCACCAACAACTGCTCGGGGCGGCTCGCCGCGTTCGAGTTACGCCAGTTTAGATTTGGTTCACAATTAGTAACATCCTTCAAAACCCACTCCGAAACACTCCTCCGGCCGAATCTTCCGAAAATGGTACCGAAACTTTGTGGTGAAAGTTAAATTGACGCAGCGGGTACTATAAATCCGGACGGTCCGGTCACCTACGGCGTGTGGAAATAAACTTCGTGTAAGACATGTGTGCGGTGGGTTTAATTAACTTCCCTCGCGGCCAGCAATCAGCGCCCTCTGGTGTGGGGTGGGGTCTGGAATTCCAAGCGCCAAAGTGTCACCGGCAGTTCCAGACGATTGCCATTGATTTATGTAATGGCTCTTGTACAGTAGATAAAAGACTTCCCCAAGAACAGCCTCGTAATATCTGGTTGCGAAACCGTAACCGTAACTCCGTTCTGTCCACCGTAACCGGGACCAACTAGGCCTCCTTCAAATGCCACAGCCCAAGGGGTAATTTTTTAATTACTGTCACACAGACGTAGAAAAGGCAGAAGATGATTACCGAAGGCGAGTTGAAGGAAGGACGGTTAAGGCGTACAAGACCCACCCAGAGAGATGACAGGAACAAAAAACTGGAAATTAAACAAACCCAAAAGTGTCCTAATGATTTTTGGGCCGGGACTGAACCGGCGCTGGAACCGGTGGGGGTCCGTGGATTGCGAGGGGTTCTGTTTATCGTACCGGACCGGTAAAAGGCAAAAGTGTACGTGGATCCGTCACCGGTCCCCCAGAGGCGATGCTTTCGGTTTCGGTGGACTTGGGCTAATTTGATTAATTACTCTCTGGGCTTCTCGGACCTATGTATGTAGGTTTGGTCAAGAGCGAGACCCGCCACAAGAGAGAGCACGGCCAACGGGTGCGTAACGTGATTACGGCCTGGGTTTGGTTTTGAAATTTGTGGTCCGAGATTCCACGTGCAAGCGCACGTGAAGGTCGGTGTACCGTAACGCCAAGGGACGCTCCCAGAATGAAACCTGCGGACAGCATCTACGCAATGTCCTGTCGATGCGTAAGGAGGTCGTTACGAGCGTGGCTGAGTGGTGGCAAGGTGGCACAAACCTTTGATCTGACCCCACCCAGCTAGCTCCGGGCGGGGGTCATCCCGTGGGGGGTCACTTGGTGAGACGTTACTCAACGTGACAGCCGTCGCGCTGCGTTGGGCGAAGAAATTGAACAATTGTGGTGCGGTGACATAGAAACCTGGTTACGCGGTTCACTCCGGTGGGCTTCCCGAGAATGCCGAGGCGGCTCAGGTTGGGGGAACCCCGCCACCAATCACACGCCGTTGTCGCACATCAAACACAAGGCTGGAAAGGCCGTGTAATGTAAGAGTTGTCGATTACACCAGCCCTACGATCACCGGGGGTCACCCAGGGGGTCTCTCATTACCTGTGGGTAGCACACGCCATAAATCAGGCAAACACCGGCAACACTCCATCCAGATCCACATACACACGCGCGGTTTCGCGAAGATTATTTGCAATTGTAACGCTCACGGACACACGGGCACACCCGGACCTGTGCGTTACCACATACTCGGCGGACGACCGTGCAGGCCTTGCAATCGGGGAGCAATCACGCAAGTCAAAGTGCAGACCGAGCACGGGCGCGGGCATGCAATGAAAGTGGTAGAAAGTGAAACGCAATCGTGCGCTGCGGATTGCGCGCGGAGGTCAAAGATTGGGTGGTTCCGCTAGCCTTGGTGGCGGCGATGGGCGCCCCGGACTCCTTCACTCTGGGCTGGACCACGCAATTACCTCGGTCGGCCGTCTTTCTCCTTTTTGAAGAGTCCGGTTTTGCGAGGAAAGCGCACCGGAACCAACCGGGCCGCGAACATGACTCATTCCTCCCCCCCCCCCCCCCACAATGTATAAAGTGAAAGGATCCAAGGATCACCTCGCAGAACGCGTAACCCTGGGGGCCGTGAATTCTCCGAACTTCTTAATTGAGGCAGTACTAGCCCCGTATGCGGCCGACACGTGTTCTGCGCGTTGCGGGTAAAAAAGATTCAACATAAGCAAAGCATATTTTCGGTGTTCTTCTTGGGAACGCATATTATGTGGATCACAAATACACACGGGGGGGGCTGCACAGCGAACCGTTTGAAATGTTTCAGATTTATTTGCTTTTTTCCTGGAACTTTGGCGCTCCTAAAAGTAAGCTCTTTGATTAAAATGGCAGCTCCACGTGGGGGTAGAGCAATATGTAGAATCGAAGAGCTTCGTACTTTTACGTTGTCGAGCAATTCAAGTAAATGGAATTATGATGATTTGAAAAGAAGTGAGTTGATTAGAAATGTCAATACGCAAGCGTACAATTGCAACTGGAAAATGAATATGTTTTTGCTTAGCAGAGCTACTTTAGAGGTTTTCTATACAAGGTTCTGTATCCATCATACATACTTTAAGAGACGAATGTTAAGCTATTGCAGTTCAAAGTCTCTATAATCTAAAAGAAAAAAAAATCATACAGGCTTTAGCATCCGGACAGATTACACAAAATGAAATGGCTGTCTACACATTTTTGGCATGATGTACAGTTTAGATACTTTTCAATACAACTCGAGCTCTGTTGAAAAACTCAAACAGCCATTTCGATTCAGGGGTCGAGTAAGATCTTGTTTTTATACGATCAATATTATTTATCGATATATTCCTTTCGATCGATCAATTGGTTTTATTCAACGACTACATCAAATCTCAGTTGACGAATGTTATCTGTAAACTTATGTTAAACGTATGAAGTGTACGATGTTTTAATTGATGCTGCTTTTTTACTAGTTCTTACCTGTACAAAAATTACATGAGACATGGATTTTTATCTATTCTCTCTAGATATCTAGGTTTGATATCTATTCTTATGCTAAGGTTTGAAATTATCTGCCGCTTTATAGTAACATAATACTTTTGTTATCACCAAAATGACTGGGAAATGTTTGAATTGTTGCGAAATCAAATCAAAGAACCGCGTGACGCATGATTTGCGCGAGATGCAACATTTTGTTCAAAGAAATTGATCGACTTTCTGGCCGGTTTCGGAACACCCTGATTGGAAACATAATCCAATGTTCGTGTCCCCACGACCATGATTGATGCAACGCCCTTCGCGGCTTGGGTCCATAATTCGCGTTGACCGTGATGGATTTGTTGCTGTTGTTGCCCTGACTGGCGGCAGCGAAGGAAGCAAACCTTGCTAGTTGCAAGAACGCGACAACGCACAGGCGAACGTAAGCTGATCGGCCCCTGACTGGAGTACAGCGTTAATAAGCGGCCCGATACAACCGTCCGGACACCGAACGCTGAGATTTGGTGATTTGTTTCGACGTAAAGAAACGGCCACGTCACAAATCACTTTCGATCCGATCGATTTGCGGTTCCGAAGCCGGGCGGGATTCAGGATGTTGATCCCGCACGGCGCGGATTTGTCCGGTGACTGGCCAGAGGCTCTTCTTCCGCTGTGTGTAGTAAATGGTGTTCGCGAAAGGAAAACTGTACTCGTTAAAAGAGGGACCTCTTCTTCCTCCGCCTCAGGCGAACACGTGAGAAGAAAAGTTTAAGATTTCATACTTTCCAAGGCTGCCTCTTGTTGCTCTATGCGTCCGCGGGTCCTTTCGTTTGGCAGCATCATATTTGTGCCTTGCGCTTCACACCGCAAGTCCCTTTTCCCCATGCCACGGACATTTTCTTCGTGCTACGGTTTCGCCGATAAGATGCTGATGATGATGATGGATGGAAAAATGGTTCAGCTCGCCCACGCGCCGTTCGAAGCGGGGTTCAGGATGCCGGAAGTGTCGGAATTGTGGAGTTACGCTCTGCGAGCTAATCGTCCGGCGTGTCGACCTTGGCGCAGGCCGGCGGGGAAGAAATTATGATTGGCAGTTTTTCGTTGTGCCCATCCATGCCCGGCAGGCACCACGTGCGTTGGGCCTAAACGGGTGTCCTCGAAAAAGGGATACCTCACGCCGGTGCGGCGTCCGTTTGAGAAGGGTCTCGGTTCCGAAACGCAAAGTTCCATTAGCAGGAAGCGATACGTCGCTCTCGAACGCTTCTGCCGTGCCATCATGGACCGATAAAGTGGCAAAGGGCGTGATTCAACAGACAGGGATTGTTTTATGTTCGCACAGCGCCTAATGTTCACCCACAAAGCAGGCTGGCAATGATTATCATTTGTTTTTTATTTCGAAAGCGTATCGTCCTTGTCAATAATTTTCGCATTTTTTGTCAAATAGCGGTTATTTAAGGAAACTTGAGAGAAACGAGAGCTGAACGCCCCCGGCAATGGGTGAACCTCAATTGAGCACACAGTAATTAAGATACATCGCGTACCTGCTTCCAAGGACACGGTCAAAATATAATTATGATTGATGGCCAGGTAAATGATGTCCCATTATTGGGCCTATTAAGCCTGTTATCCACGTTACGCAGTCGGGAGTGCGATAACGTGTTGATGATGTTCGATTTAAGCTCTTTTTTAAAGAACATGTTTTCACTGGTTCATTGCATTTATTTTTATTGCAATTATTTTTAATCATGAACCATAAAGAACCATTTTATTGTAACATTAAATTAACATTCTATTTTTACATTTGAAACTATGCAACAAATAAAACGATTTTGGCGCATGAGCGATAGTTTTCACGAACCTCATTTTATGTTCTGTTGATTCCTTTAATTATTAAGACAACGAATTTACACGTTGCCAATAACGAAAAGTAAATTCGAACAAACCGGTTCGGAACCGCATCATCTGAAGCTTATGCTCATACTGGCTTACTCAAAACAAGGGAAAAGGCAAACAATTTCGTTTCGTTGAAAACTTTGAATATTGTACTTGATCTTGCCATGGTTGTTGTTCCTTTCGCCCAGAATCTCGTGGCCCACGGCTGCAAGCAAAAGCCACATCTCGGTACTCGGTTCGGTACTGAGAAAAAGTTGAAAACATTTGCCCAGCACACGAATGCGGGTGGCGAGTTTTGGTAAAAGCAAAACTTTGCTCTCATTTTCCCCCACGGCATCACATTTTCTCGGGTTTTCCCGACGACCGGTACAATCGAAATAAAACTTTGTACCGAAATTGGGTGCGCGGCACCATCGGCAGCCACGACGAAGGCCCATCCTGGCTGAAGGTAAATCGCCAAAGACCAAGTCTGGTGTAGTTTCCTGGCGTAATTCTTCCTTAGCCAGCTGGTTGTGCTTGACGTGCCACTGCCTTGAAGTGGATTCGGCTTTGGCTCGAAACACCAGATGGCAGCACTCGACGCAGCAGCACTGTTTTGCGTGCACTGCTGGCGAAACTTTGCTGCCGATTACCCGTAACTTCAGTGGATCGGTGCAGTTGCAGACAGCAGCGCGCTGGATGCAGTCCTTTGTGCACCGTCTTTTGGCGGTCACTCGAAGAGAACTACCAAAAACAGTTGCTCCTTCGCAAGTCATGGCACGGCCTTCTCGTCGGTTGGCCTTCGCGTTGCACAAGCTCGGTTTTTGTGCTCATTCCATCAGCTGGGGCTGCCTAGTGATCCCATGGGAACAAATCCGACTTTTTCTTCCAACCCAACGAGAGAGTCTCCGTTGGTTCGTGAGACGTCGACAAACCGGCAAACGAAGTGCAGCAAAACAAATCGCAAAACTCTACCGTCCGAACGACCAAGTGAATGGAAGGTGACTTTGGGCACAGAGTCAGGACTGTTGCAGCGCCAAGTCGACCACGCCACGCCAACTTGGGTCGGTTTATTAATAATTTACCAACAAAGCACACCAGGGAAGGTGGTTTGGTTGTGGATCGTTTCGATTGCTGGTCAGCTGACGGTGTCTCGTTGGTACCGAACCCCAGCAAGAACAACATGGTGAATGTTTTAGCTTAGGTTTGCTTTGTTCACACATTTGACCAACAAATCCTGACGATTTAGTTGCCACGTCAACTGGCTTAAGCGCTGTTTTGGCTCGTACGTTGTTATTTTATCACCTGCATTCCCTGTTTCTATGCACAGCAAATCGCACTGTGCGAGGTTAGTGCTAAAAGATAATTCTCGTGTACTATTGTGGTGGCAAATAACGAGAAACGAGCATTTCCTTACTATTTGCCATGCGTGTTGCATACTTTCAGGGGTATTTGAAAGACACAATTCGGCGTCGTTCTGTTTCAAACCGAATTTTTTAGTTACTTTTTAGTATTATTATTAGTAACATTAAGTTGTTGCATTGAAACACAGCAAACACCTGTTGACGGATATGCTCGTGTTTGCACAGTTTATGCAAAATGGATAAAACGAAAAATGACACCACATTTACAGGGCAATTCGCTAAGGAGTTGAAGCAGGATGTCGAAGTGAATGGAGCGATAACACACCACCCACTGATGACGTTCCCGATGAATTTGGTTCACTAATGAGGCACGCTGCTGGTACCTTATAGGAAAAAGCCTTACAAATTGCCCCATTGGCATCGACTGAAAGCGAGAAACACTTCAACGGAAGGTTATTAGCATTGATTAATGAAATTACACTTCAATTACGAGAGAAAGCAACCAAAATCTGGGCTGAAAGAAACGACCGCTGAGTGATGTTGGCGTTCATGTTTGGTTTTATTTTCTGTTGAGCGTTTATTTTACAACATTGTCTGTTCCGCATCGATCGATCAAGCCAGCTCGCCAGAAGAATTCGTCATTAAAGCTGTGTCTCGAGCTTAAAGAAAACAATGTTCAATTAAACAGTTTATCAGGTTTGGCCTTCGCTAACAAATTCTCCCCCAAGCGCGGGCCAATTTCGGAATGGAAGTTACGCAACGCCAAGTTCCACCAAAATCACCACCGAATCGGCCCAAATCACTTAGCTCAGCCCCAGGACGACAGCAATCGAAGGGAAGTCATTGTGTTCCAGTGAAACTTCCAGTGGAAAAACATTATTAACGACGTTCGGCTGTGGAAATCTCAGGATGTGGGCCCTTCCTCGGAGCGATGGAACATCTTCTTCAGTGGGCTGCCGATGGGTGGGACGTTGAAAACCTTCCAGGCGCGTTGATAAAGTTCCTGACGCTGTCGTTCCCGAGGTGAAGACAGTCTAATCCCAATCGGTAGTCCGATTTCCCTCAGGTCGGTTGGTTGGGTTAGCCAAAAATCATTTTACGGACTTTTACCAATTCTTGGGAAGCCTGGCAAACTCCAATGTCGGTGAACATTGGACGGAAGCACTGCACCGCCGACCGTCCCGAACCGGAACACTTCAACACTTTCCCGGCTGAAAAGCACCGAAGCAAAGCAGCTTTCCGGCCATTCCACGCTGTCGTGGCTACCGCGCCGTGCTGGAAAATTAGTTAACGACAGTTTTGCAAAAGAAACCCCGGGCCGAGGGAAGCGTAAATTGAGGCAGTGAAAGGAAGAAAAAACGGCTTCGCCCTACCGCAAATTACCGTGCCGTGTCAAATTTTACACCGAACCTCGTTTACCGTCTCATTCCGGTATTTGGATAATTAAAATTGGTTGTGATCAGAATTTAATATTTGGCCAACCTAGCGAAGCGCAGGTTGGGCGTAGGGTGCCGTCGTCGCCGCCGGTGAAAAGTTGCCAAAATCCGGAGGCGGGATTTTTGAGGGGAAAATAACAACATTTTACACCCGGCGGCAATTTTCTTTGCCGACTAAGTTTGATTGCCACCGGCGGTCCCGGGATGCGATGAATTTTCCCAGTCGCCCGCAGTGGGCGGGGAGTGTACGAAAGATGTATTTTTTGGTAAAAACCGAAACCGAAACCTTGGAGGTGGGCGACAATGGGCGAGGGCGTTCGGTGGATTCGCACCGGGCTTCACGAGAATGGCCAATGATTCGAGAAATATTCCGCACATTCGGCCAAATTTTCAGTGGCGCTAATTAAATTGGCGCAGGATTCTCGCTCGCACCCCAAACGGAAAGCTGGACGATGATGATGGTGTCGAGGAAAAATGTAGATACTTTTGAAAATCGTGTTCGGTTTTTGGGGCTTTGGTTTCCGCCGGAACCACATCGTCGGCCCCATGCGTAGGCGCAGTAATCGAATTATGCTGCTGGTGGCGTTGTAAGGAGTTTAGGGCCACTACAGTTTTGAGGTTTTAATTTGTAGTTTGTTCTTGAATGACGATATGAAAACGGGAAAGGGAAGTCGGGAAAAGTATTAAGTATTCTACATGACATAAAAGCAGGCAAGCATATTAGTTGTTTGGATTTTACCATAAACACAACTTCATGTTTCATTATTTAGATTACCTAAAAACTTTAAAAAATTACCACTAATAATAGTGAAGGTTAAAACACAACGTTACAGTAATCAACAACTGAAACTGTGAAATTTATTTTTGTTCAATTTTATAAAGGTCTTGAAAACTGAGATTAACCATAGCTCTAATTGGAACTCTTGTAGTTGGAACTATGATATAAAACAATATTTTAATTCTAGCTTTTTTTTTAATCTAAGAAGAACGGACCGAATTAAATTCCAGTCGTTCCAATAATAAATTTACCAGTTGTCAGAAAATGTGAAGTGTGGAAAGTGTATGAGAAACCCAGTTGGGACCAACAAACCTGTCTTGGGCATTTACTCTGTGCAAATAACGTCTTCACGTAACGGAGAACGTCCGCGAAGCTCTGCAAGTCTTTGATTCTGTAGAATGCCCCATTCCATCTAGAGTCGAGTCCCCAAATGCGCAGAACGGGAATTGGTTTACGGGCCGTACTCCCGGACGGACGTAACACGACCCAATATTCCGCAGCAAAGTCACCGGACACGGTCACCATGGGACTGCTGGCCTATCGTTTTCACCCAAAACGTAGGGCGGGAAGCCAGAAAGTGGTCGAAAGCGGAAGTACAGCATCATTACGATTCCGTTCACATGTGCCGAGCCTACAAATCATGCCCTTTTTGTGTTTCCGAGAAACAATCGTTATCCACTGCCGTTTGATGAGTTTACGTTTCCTAATGGTCTTTCATTTCGTTCCAGTTTATTTTCGTTTTACTTTCGTGACTCTTGTATTTTCTGGCTATTTACTTTGGCCATTTGTCAAATCGTAATTTTGAAACCCACCTGTGCTGTTTCGGTTACTTTTATAGCACAAATAAATTTTTGCCATCAATCCTGTGTACAGACTTCCATAGGAGAGCTATGATTTAGTTTCTTTTACAAGTCATCCCATCTAGTCAAACACATGTCTGCTGACGATGTGAAGAATTCGGTTTTGATGCTCCACAAAATGACTCCACTGACATTAAGACGCTGCGCCGCTTCTTTCGAGCAAACCGTAGCAGTCCGAACAGGAAGATCACATGAAGACATGGACACCAAACGAAAGCCACACCTAACGAAAGGAAACGATTTGACGAAGTAGCCGGAACTGGGCAGAACAGACCGACAGAAAACGGGAAAAGTAAAATACCACCTCTCGGGGCAACTTTTTAGATTTGATTGATATTTGATGAAGCGAAACCATGAAACGGTCATCACGGAAAACATGATTTCCGGCCCACCGGAACATCAAGTTGGGGTGCCAGCGCGGGTTCAGCAGCGAAGAAAAAGTAAACATGGAACTCCCAGCGCGTAATACGGTCCACGAAAGGGCCTTTCGACTTTTTTGTGGGTCTCCCGGTACATAGGCAGTCCGCCAGTCCCGCGTCAGTAAAGGTGAAACGCTATGGCACTACAAAAAGGCGACTAAAATGACGACAGAAAGATGACACCGATGATAATTGTGGTGATGATTGATAAAAATTCACAACAACAGCAAAAAATACGTGCAGACCGAACCGACATCATCGCCATCGCCTAGGGGCCACCATTATGTTTGATTTCAATTACCAACTCCATTACGGTGCCGGAGTCCCGGACGAGAGACCGTCACGCAGCACCGTCTCGATGCATTTCGTAAAAAGGTCGCACTTGGAATGCTTTGGTGCCGATTTACATTGCATTCGTTTCCGGATGTGCATCCGAATCCGAGCGTGAGCCGCTTCAATGCACTTTGATGATGCTTAAAGAGATGATTTATGGGTTTTTCCGTTTGAATTACTTTATTTGATCTCCGAGTGCAGTCGGAGGGGTTTGAATTCTGCTTTTACAGCATTTGCGCTTAATCCCGTTGAGAGCTTCCAGCTTTGCGAGCTTTCGATAACGGCGGTTTCCCAATTAGGGATGGCTTTTCACTAGCAAGTTCCCTTCGCCCGGTGCTCGATGATCCAAATTTAATATGAATAATTTGCCACACACAATCAGCTAGGATCTGGCCCTCCCGATCCTGATGTTCATGCAAACTTGAGTGAGATGTGAGGCCACTTCTCTCGTTACGACGGGGATTATTTTTCGTTTCAAAAACTTCAATCACTTTGCTGATTTCTTCCCTTCTTTCTCTCTCTCTCCGCCTCTGTGTCTCTCGTTCATTTTCGCCGCTATCCTTTTCGAGCCAGTTTTTTCCACTTGTTTGGTTCAACACCACAAATCCGATTACCGTTGGAGATTGGTTTTGGAGCGAAGCGAACGCTCCGAGCGAAGTTGTCCCGAAACCGATTGGTCGGTTGCTGGTCTGTTGTTGGACGAAAAAAGGGGCCAACTGAGGCGGAACAACAATCATCATCCAATCGATCGCTAACGAAGCCGCCAGCAATGGATCAAAAACAATGTTCAATTTCGAAATGATGAATATGCATTGTGCCAAAGAAAATGCATCTTTCATGGATGCAGATTTTTCCGCTCAGTCAACTGGGTTTAGTTGAGTTTTTACACAATATTAGCCCCGTGTGTAAGCACTAAATGGAAATTAAGAAATTATGCAAAAGAGAGACATTAGTACACGAAAAAATAACAGTAAAATTGTTTTTGGATTGCACAATAGGCATAGAGACCGATGCATCTAATATTGCTAGTTGCGTAAATTACATCAACACTTTTTGTGAATCACTCCTCGGTGCTCTTGAGATTTTTAATCGGCCTCTCATTATTTCATTTTTTAAAACTTCCCAAAAATATTGACCACAAATGCACTCTGAATTATTTAAAATCTGACGCCAATTCATAACATTAAAAATGCAACAAATGTCAAAATGGAAACATGCACGAAAAGAGACGCTGAACTTCACTAAAGCAAAACACAACATAATACAACACGGTGAGTGAAATGGCCAAGGTACAGAAGAAGAAATTTTGATTTCTCATTGTTTCTCAACCTGATCTGGTTTCTAATTACTAATTGTGATGTGTTCTAAATGCAAAGGAGAGCTTGGAATGGACAACATTTTAAATTAAAGTTTATACCGGAGCTACTCAAAAGAAATCGGTTGATAGTGCTACCGATAGTGGCACCGAAAGTGAATATTTACCTATGATGATCCAACTGGCAAACTTTCCTACGAGTCATCAAATGTGTGTTTTGGAAGCAGACCTTAAACATTTATTTGCCCGCATAACGCTTTAAGCCTCCTTCATGGATCAATTCAAATGAAAACCCTTCCTATCGATCTGACATTAAATTAATGAAAAGCATTGGCTTAATGGTGCATCGCTTTAATTGCACGATGAGGCAAGTCTACAGAAAGTGTATTTAAAGTGAACAAATATGTTCAATGGTGCATGAAATGGTCGCTCCGGCGGTGCAGTGTTGCCCTGTACATTTCGATCAGCTCGATAGGATGCTGGTGGACGTATAGTTTCGCTCCAGCAACACACCGGATTCCCCAGGAAAACCCGATGACCTGACGCGTACCGTGAACTGTCCGAAGCATGTGCGTTAGATGTAGTTTACTCTCCCAACAGGTTGTCGGCTTCCTCGAGAGTCATTGAACTGCCGAGTTGTTCCGGTTCCAGAGGATGTCGGTGATTAGAAGTAGATGAGCAAAACTGATCGCTTTCTCTTGGGTCGACCAAACAAGGCTCTCGCTGCACTACTCGACCGACCGAGTAATCTTTCATCTTGTAAAACAAATTGAAAAAATAAACCAATTCCCACGAGCCAAGAAGATGTAGGCCATCTCGCACGCATCGATACACACCTTTAAAATGCTCGCTCGCTTTGTGTCTAACACGAAAAGGTACAAAATGTAAGGTTAATAAATACATCACAACACCTCGGCACAAAAGGGTCACGGCACATGGGAATGCGCTTCCCACAAACACGCACATGCACACGAAAACCTGGACTCACTTTAACCGTTCGTGGTGTTTAGAGAAAACCCGGCCGGGGTTGTTGGTGTGGTGTACGTGTTGGATTTCTTCTATCCCCGGTGGGGGCAATCTCGGAACAAGCGTAGCCATTTGATCCCTTCTGTTTAGCATTTGCCCTAACTAAATCTTTAGCGTAACATGTTTCCAGGATGACACTGTTCACTGTTCTTCGGTAGGGTCCCCACAATCTCCGACATTCGCCGAAACGAGGACATGCCCTTTCTACGAAAATCGGATCCCCGTCCGAAGGTTGCCGTTACCGGCGAGTTGCGCATTTTTGTTTTCGCTTTGTGTTACTTACTTTCGTGCTGTCAATCCTTGAACCATTGTTTCGTGCCCTTTTGTTTTTATCTGTTTTTTTCTCGCTCTTTTTTTCTTTTTCCCTAACCATTCTTTCTTTCCTTTTTCTATCTATCTTTTCTTTTTTCTCTTTTTTTATTCCCTTTCTAGGCACAATCGAACAGTTAGAGAGTACCTGTGTTTTTGATTCCGATTTCGGTCTCATCCTGAACTGTGCCTTCAAAAAGTCCGGCCTCTTCCGGGTGCGGAATTTGGGCGGCGTCAAGGCCCACTTCGGGTTAGGTATGTTGTTTACCGCGGCGGACGTTACCTTTGTTGTTGTTGTTTTGTTTTTTCCCTCTTCATTGTGTTTGCTCGTTTGGTTTGTTTGGGTTTTTCCTTCCTTTATCTAAACGACGTTCATTGGCCACTTTTCTTTCTCTTAAAAATCAAAGCACTCTTTCATGTCCGGTCGAAACGAGTTCCTTTCTTCCGCCGTTTCCCCCTGGACCGTAACTCTTTTCCGCACTGCAGTACCCTTTTCTTACTTTTTTCCTACGGTTTGGTGACGGAGTTTCCTTCTTCGAACTAGCCACGGAATAAGGAGGCGAACGAATTAAAACCTAGCACAGCACGTGCTGGCAGCCCCGCCTGAAACTGAGAGGAAGATCCTGTGACGAAGATAATGGTTGAAGTCGAGGAGTTTTCGGAAGTTCAGCGAACCGTTATGATTTTACCGTAACATCTCACTTGACTTCCAAGGGAAAAAGCTTCGCGTTAGCAGAGCGCTCTGACCCTGACACGGGCCAGTCAATTAGTCTAATTTTGATATAATTACGTCGGGCGTCTTCCTTACTCGGCACACCACATCGCGTTTGTCACAAAGTAACGCAGAGTGACGCTGTCCTTCAAAGAGCTGCCCGACGAGATGATGGATTTGAAAGACAGAAACCCTTGACTGGCTGCCTTTGTCACTTTTCCGGTATTACGAGGCTAATTCCGGGTCCCACCATTACGGTGAAGATTGGTAGCAATTATAGAAATGTTCTTCAATCCCGAAAATGCACGCACTGTAGACTGGACCAGGCAACCACTTCTCTAATGTCACAGCGTAGGTTAATGTTCTTACAGTAGGACGCTGCAGCAGTGCGAAGTTTCCTTCCGAGTCTTCGATACCTGTATTATGTTATTAGGTTGATTATTATTATGACCGGATCGTAACAGGAATTCGCCAAACTTTTCCTTCGCAATGAATGGAGAAAATGTCGAAAAACTCACTTTCCACATCAAGTCGTGCCGAATAGGCCTTAGACTTGGGCCTCAAACCTGTTGTCGTCATGCGATGTAAGCAGCAAACATTGGCCCTTTTCCTTTCGGGCCCCATGACCATTACTCTCTCTCTCTCTGTCCATCATTTCACCCTCGGTACTCAATGAAGATCCTCACCGATTGCCGAATCGGCGAGACAAACTTTCTGGCAGCACCCCTTCAAAGATGGCATGGATTCCTGGGGTCGGGGTCGAGACATTTTGTTGGCTTTCGAAGATTTCCCACCTCGACGTACGTAGGTCGAGGCTAATTTTGTGCCTCGCGGAGGTAAAGGGCGAAACATGTTTTACTAACTTTTAGCGCACGCCACGATCAGCATGCGTCGGTATGGGTCTCCGCCCCAAAACCTGACGGCATCGGCTCAAACATTCCCGCAGGGTCGTAGGGCAGCCAACGACCACGGGGTTCGCCCGAGCCTCGCTTCAATTGCGCAAAGTACACGGTAATGATTGGTGGAGAAAGATACTTTCGAAATTATTGGATTTTCTGCGCCTTTGGATATAACAGGTCGTCGCCGTCGTCGTGGGGAAGGAATCGTAAAGCGGTGGGTTCTTTTTTTACGGCAGGTCGGCCAACGAATCATAAAGCATTTTAGATAGCATGACAAATTACTTATTGCGAACGACCCGGGCACCCGAGGAGATGTTTTTCGTACGAGAAAAAAAACACAGTTGATAGTAAGTGATGATAAATGACTTACAGGTGGTTGTCCGAAAGCATCGTTGAATAAGTTTATTGAGACAACAAATGCCTCACATTGGCCGCGGTTTCCGCGGAGTCAAATTTAACTATTGTTGCTTACAGCAAATGTCGTGGGTCGAAATCAGAAAACGTACAATTACGCAAAGAAATACCACTTCGAGTCTGGTAGGGAAATGTTATGCAAAATAATAGTCTTTCTTTTTTAAACTAATGAAGTCAAACAACAACCCATTTGATATTATGCAGTGTGTTGGGCTCATAATAATGCTGCCGTTTTTGTTGCAAACGATGAAAAACACATCAGTAAAATCATAAGAAAATAAATAAAAACAAGTAAATAATCCTGCACGGAACAGGAGGCCACCGTGTAATACGGAACAGAATAGTCTTTGGACGGAAAAGGTGCATTGTACAGTGCGATAAGTGCTTAGTTATAATATTTTAGATCAACTTCAAGGCGATAATAAAGGACGATAAATAATAAAGCAGCCCTCTTGGTATCCAAAAATGTACGATAAGACGGGTAAATCACAATGCTGCAAAGCATATGTAAATAATGTACATATTATACGCATTAAATGCTGTCATATATTGCTTTAAAGCTTAACACTTCTACTTTTGAATACTTATGCTTGAAGAATGCTGAAAAATATTAAAAACTTACTTCCAAATTAGGGAGAGTTCAGCTCAAATTGCACGAAATTAAAAAAAAACCTTTTACACAAACAGGCGGCCAACAGTAAACTTTGTAAGTCGAATCGTGTAGCGAATTCGTGAAACTTGGAATGTTGGTAGATAAACCAGCACGTTTGCATACTCGTCGCGTGCGATCAGCCAAAACTATTGCTGCCGTTGCTGAAAGTGTACGGGTACAACCATCAACATCAACTCGCCATCGTTCTCAAGAATTGGGCATTAAACGCGGTTCTTTGATGAACATGTTACATAATGATCTTGCCATGTAGCCATATAAAGATCAATTGGTGCAGCGGCTAAAGGAAACTGACAATCCGAGCCATCTACGGTTCGCAAATTGGGCAAAACAACATTTGGACGGTGATGGTGAATTTTACCGAAAAATCATCTTTTCGGACAAAGCTCATTTCCACCTCGGTGGTTATGTTAGTAAGCAGAATTGTATGGCTGCATCATCAGCCCACTTTTCTTCGAAAATGAAGAAGGAGCCGCCGTAACCATCAATGGCGAACGCTACCGAGCAATGTTGGCTAATTGGTTCTTTGATGAAATTAGACTTAGGAGAACTTAGACAACATTTGGTTTCAACAGGATGGTGCTACCTGCCACACAGCGACAGTCACGATCGATTGTTTGCGCCGCATCTTCGGACAGCGAATAATCAGCAGAAATGGTGATGTGAATTGGCCTCCAAGAAGCTGCGATTTGACGCCTTTGGGTTATTATCTGTGGGGAGCGGTGAAAGATAAATGTTATGCGAACAAACCAGCAACTATTGACGAACTCAAGACCCAAATTCGAGTTGTCATTGCCGAAATAGGACCACAGACAGTCGAAAACAGCTACTGCGAAGCCAGTCGTGGTGGACATTTAACGGAAATTATTTTTCACGAATAAATGTGATGCATGAACCTTCAAATTCATGAAGTTCAAGCATCGAAAAATATTCAGCCGTTTTTGTTTTATAACCACATGAAAAAGTGCATGCGTTTTTGACCATCCTGTACTTGCGAACTTGAGTACATTTTTAGAAGAAAGCCAAAGCAAAAAATGTATCTTTGCGTCTTTCGGAGAATAAAATAAAGTTGCGACAGCTTATGCTCAGATTGCATAAAAGTATATAAACGCTCAAACCAAAAGTTTTATGCCAATTTTGGATCCACAGTATGATTGAATACATTCTGTACAAATGCCCGCATAGTAAGGGGCAAAGCATTCGCCATCAAATCTATTCGCGAAACGCGAGAGTCATAAGTGTCATAAGGCATCCACACGAAATCCATCGGAAGCGTGATGTTTACGTCTGCTTCACCGATTATCCGTTACTCGTCGCCCATAATGACATGCTTTATGTTCGACGAGCCGAAGATTAATGCCACTTCTGATAACCGACCGTCCTGCCGCTCGGGATTAAAGGGCTCAGCGGCGATAAATCATTTTCTAGCGTGCATAATTTAGGCACGGAACTGCAACGGTGCATACGGCCCTCGCCGGCTTTCGGGCGGCCGTTTGGAGCCTTTTGTCCGCGTGGAATCTTCCGCCGGGGTGAGTGAGGTTGCGTCAACATTCGCCACACTTGTCCTCGTCGGCCCTAATGAAGCCAATACGATGTACGGTGGCGTACACGGTTTCGGTAATGTTTGCGCGGAGTTTTGCGGAGCTGGCAGAACAGATTTACAGGCTGGACCGTCGGGACGATGATTGTGCTCGGTTGCGTGGTGAACCATGCACCATGCGCCACCGACTCGCGCTCTGCAATGAGGCACGTCGTTATGTTTTTGCGCAAAACTCTGGCATATGCGTCGACGGCAGTTCCGACCGACGAAAGCGGTTTGGGAACAAATTCAATTTAATTAGCAAACATATGACGATCGCCCGGTTCGGGAGCATCAAAATGAATATTTATTGCAAAGGAGCCAGCAAACTCGACAGATCGGCTTCCGGTGGCCGTGGACCGTGGTGGCTGGGACACCACTGTTTAGAAGCCAATCAGTTCGCTTCGCCAAACAGAACGATTTCCCAGCGCGGTCCTGGCCGGATGTAGCCATCGGTCCCACAGGCCGGAGCTGACAGTTAAATTTCAATTAAATTTCCGATACCCACGTCCGGTCGGGGATGTGGATGTGTGCCGTGTGCGGCGTCCATCCCAAGGGATCGTTTGGCGTTCGCCATCATGCGACCGAACCACACGGATTGCATCCCGGAGTGCATCTCGGACGGTAGAAACCACGGTTCGTCCGATCATGGGGCACATGAAAATTTCACACACCCTGGACATACGTGCAATAATAAAATTCAATTTCTGACCCGGCGAACTTCCGCCGAGGTCGGCCAAAGTCGGCGAAGAACGTAAAAACTGATGGCTGCTAACAGGCTACCAATTTGCTAGCGATTCGCCAGAGGTTTTACGACCACCACGACGACCGCGTGGATCATTTGTTCAGCGCGCCCAGGAGCGGCATTAAGGGTGAAGTTTTCCGGGCTTTCCAACTTTCGCTTTCCATCACGGCCCGGCAGCTATTATCGGGTGATGCTGATCGGCACACCAAGATAGTAACAACCGTGAGGCTCTTTTGTGACGTGACGCCATAAAGCAGTTGATAAACGGTTGGTCGATACGTCAAAGTTGTTCGAGTCGGCCGCCCGGCACCGGAAACTGTTGCTCTGAAACTGAGCCGAAAAGACGGATGATACTGTTGTGAAAGGTGACGCAGCTCTCGGTGGCCTCAACTTCAGCTTTCGCTACCGCGGAACGGGTCAACCGCAGGAGAAAGATACTTTTCGCCACACCGAGAACCGCGCCAAACTTATCGCGGATGTGGTTTTCAAACAAACAGTTCCGTTGAGCTAACACGAAGCCGCCACAATTTATGGCACATTTTGGTTGTTTGTCCGATTACGATCGGTGACTCGGAGACCTGAGGTATCCTGAGTCTTTCTCTAAAAATTAAGTGTCTAGTGTAGCAAATCTAGTATTTTACACTACATTTTATTGACGCTACGTTGTTTGCTAATTAATATTTAAATCGATTATATCAGTGTTGATGTTCAAACTTTTTACAAAATATCAGATATTCAGCACTTGAGCAGCTCACGTTTTCAACATGAAAAATTGCAAAATATAAAATACATAATTATTTCTGGTATTTGTGGCAAAATCTTGTCTGTTGTAAATTGTATTATAAATTAATTTTCTAATTTCTAAAGCACCTAATTTTGAAAATTAGTAGCTATCAAACGGTTCGCTAAACTTTGTAAGGATATTTGGCTTGTTTCCCCAACGATTTCAGTTATCTGTGGATTTCATCCCAGGGAGACATTCCTTTCGTATTACACTTTTACAATGTTATGGATGTTTTAATTATCTGCATTCTAGTGTCAATGCTTTCTGTTTCACCCAAAATATCCGCCAGTACCAGTACGCCCACACGGGATCTTGGGCATTCCAATGTGTTGCGCTTGTCTTCGACTCCCTAGGTTGTCGTCCGACGTCCGAAGATTGTGGCCCGACCTGACGTAGCTCAGCGATCGATTTCGCTCCCGCAAATCCACTTTAATCGGCGCAATCGCGCCTCAAGAACCGGTCACATTCATGTAACAAATACTAACCGTTTTGCCGTAATCGAAATGTCTCCCGAGCGCTTGATGGAAGTTCGGGTGCCACCGCTGGTTGGCAATCATTTTTCAAGCTTCCGTCACCTCCACGTAACCGATTATCGCTTCAACGAAGAAATCGGCGCCAAAGGAAGGTCCTGGAACGGTCCCGGGGAGGATGGTAAAAATAAGTCCGACAGCAGCAAAGCAGGACTAAAAACGCAACATAATATGATAAACGAACGGGACCTTACCCACGAGCCCGGCAACGTTTGAATGATTGCCTTCTCGCAATCCCTTCTCGTTTATCACTGTCCGCGTGAGTTTCGAAGAAAGACGCGCCATGTTTGTTGCCGCGCGTGCTACATTATTGTATTAGACGCTGATTTAATCATTGGCTTAGCACCGTGTTCCGCCGTTCGAAGGTAGCACGTCAGGGGGCTGTTGCCGAGGTGCTGAATATTAATATAAACGAACCGCGGTGAGCAGCGGAGAAATATATTATCATCTCGCCTCGAATTTCGACAGAGACGAGGCGAAGAATAGATCACAAACGTACAAACAAGTGTACGACATACAAAATAATAATAATATGATGTGCGAAAGAAATAAACCGACCGTAATTGGGCATAGAAATTCTTGTATATATTTGTTTGTTATATTTCGCTCAATTCGGCAATCCATATTAGCCATTTTCAACATGTGAATCTCGATGAAAGATTAAACATAAATCACCAACCAGCATCTACGATTGTCAAACATCCTTGCTCGAAAAGTGCGCGACCTTGGAGCATTCGATCATAAATGTCAACCTATCTTAGGTTGGGCGGCCGTTGTCGGTAGAGCTTTGTTGCGCAATTGTTATTTTCCCACTCCTTAACTAACATCGGTCGATCTTGTGGGGCCCTTTTTTTCTGACTCGGCCACCTCAGCAGGATTGCTGATTTTGGTCGTCCTCCCAACCAACCCGTTCGGTCATTGATGGTCATTTCTTTCCTTCCATTTCGTTTCTGCTTCAGGCTTCAGCGTCGGAGATGAGCTGGGACTGGCGGAGTCGCTCGGCAACGTCGAGGCAAACAAGCGGCGCGCCCTGAACATCCGCACCAGCGCCAATAACATCGGCGTACTGCCCGCGTCCAAAATGCCCGTAAGTACTCTACTGCTACTGCTACTACGATAAGGAACTGCGGGGCCGCCTCCTGGGGCCAATAATGACTGAGGTTGGGATGGGCCCCGATGAGTTATGCGGTGCGATGCCCCCTCCTGTGATGGGGCAAATAAACCACAAACAATGGCCACACGTCGTTTAATCGTCGGCTCCGATGGGGCGCAATTTGTTTCCTAATCGCGCGATCGCCAGAAACGTATTGCCGGGCGGAAATTGTGCACCATTTTCTGCCGTTTTCTCCCGTGGAACTCCCAGCGGGAAAAGCCGGCGGTTGATGGTATTACTATGGTGCAATCAACCACCACTGATTTAGGAGAAAAATGTGCGCCATCAAACGCTGAAAAGGGAAAGTAAATCATGGAAATAATCAGTTACTGGGGGAGAGTGAAAAAGGAAGAGAAAAACAGAGAGACAATTATTGAAATATCGCTGGACATTACAGTAAAATGGAGAACAAGAAAACATCTCGTATGGAAATATTGTTATTTAGTAGGAAAAGTTGAGCAGAAAAGTTTGTTTTGAAAAATATTTAGTAGCAAAATTCAATGTTTCGTTTCAATGTTTCTTACTTTTTCTTTAATGGTGCAAATGTCATCAGTTTAGTTCTGTAAAGAATACCTTATAATACTTTTTATCACACAGCCTAACTATGAATTCTTGTATTTCAGTATTAGTACAGAATTCAAGTTAAACGAAATATTCAACCGAATAAGGCAGGATAGTTGCATGCTTGGCACAATACAGACCAACGGTCTATTTTCAGTGAACGAATCTGCAGCAAAATCCGGCAACCGAACGTTCCTGGTTAATGTTGTGCAACCAGCGCTCTGCATACCTTCCGCTCATACCGGAAGCTGCACAAAATTCACGAACTATTTACTCACTAAAGGGCGGAAATACGTTCTGTTATCAATAGCCAGTGCGAAGCGATTTACACCGATTGCTTCTGTGTGCGATGGATAATTAAAGGGCGAATCAGTATGAAACTGATTGTTGGGTTGATTTTGTTGATCAAACAGATTGGTGCCTAATGAAGCTGTTAACATTTTCCCGATGGCATCCGGCACTTGTAACCGCGCGTATACCGCGATTACCAGACGGCCATATCAAAATGACGATTCCGAGGAAGCGCATCGAACAAGCACCAATTTAATTAATCAGTTCCATCTGATCCAGCCAGAGCCAGCTAGCGAGCTTGGTACGAGCGTTAGTAGGCACACAATTATGGGACCCAAATGAAGCATTATTTGTGTCACCATTAAAGCCCAGTACGCCCAGCGGGATCCTTTCCGAGCGAAGAAACAAACGGTGCCATTAAAGAAAAATCCAATCCTAAAAAGAGAAGTAATCACACTTCCTGGAAGGACGTCCCACGTCGGACTATCCATTTTCCGCTACATTATGCTAACGCGCGGAGCTGGTTCGCTTCAAACCGGAGGCTGGCTGTCCGGAGTGGCATAAAAAGTGCTGGCACTGGCAACTATGTGTCTTTGCCCCCGGGTAAGGCCAAGTAACCGGGAGCGGAAAGTCGACACTGGGGTGTCGGGAGACGCAGCAATAGAACATAATACATCTTACAACACTCACACTGTCCCACGCGGATGTGCTGAACTTTGGCTGCGTCCCCCAGGACACGGCTCCGGCGGAAGAAGTTATTAAATCGTGAAGGATAATGCTGTCGTGCAAAATTACGCTTTCCTTCGGGGCGCGTTACGGGGCAGCGTTCGAGCATAAAATGAAACCCACAAACCCCGCCGGGTGCCGGGGAATGTGCCGGGGTGGAGCGCTCGGTGTCACCAGTCGGCTTAGAACCGGAGCTGGCGTGTGAGCTGGCAACTGTGGCACCTGTGCAAAAGTTAGTGTCAGGTTAGAGTGAATTGTTTCCAGAAGAATTGTTAACACCTCCACTATGGCTGCTGTAGGATGCGTTTTTCAGCTTCTGTAGGAAATTGAACGTTGAAAGGTTAACATTTCAGTGAAAGTGCTCAATTGTCTCGGACTTAATCGACCTTTCACTGGTGATCCGGCTTAACTGAAACAAACTAGTATAGTAACGACGCATTGTTAACGTGCCATATTATTTCTATGCACAAGTTACATGCGAAAACGCATAGCTCTTATCCTCTGTTGTGCAGCTAAGTACAGAGTTATTCATTGTCTATTTTCAAAGAAAGACGAATGTTATTTTTCAAATACTCCAAAATTGTAGGTTTGTCGGCATAAACAAGATTGTTTGCGTAGCTCCAAAAGATAAAAGTCTCGTCTTGCTAAAACCACATATCTTCTAAGTCCATATCTTCAATTGCAGGCTAGAGATTTGTTTTATCATCTGTCGGTATCGCTTGGAATTGACTGTAGTTGTTCTCCCTTCGTCACCATACACTCACCTTTTCTGGATATAACGGTCACTCTTCAGTCGGTTGAAGGGTTTGCAGCAGCGGTTGCTTGAAAGCTTTGCGAAAAAATTAGGAAATTTCTTAGCAAAAATTGAGCGTTTTCGAACTCACAATTTTGTAGTAAGGTTTGACAATTTTAACACGTTGTTCTACTGTTACTGTACGATTACTGTAACATTCATTTTCTAAAATGGCAAACATTCAACTAAAAGTTTAACACTTGAGTTGATAAGATATATTCGAAAACTCTAAAGTTATAGTCCTGTAACTTCAAAACATTCGATTTCTCTTCAAATAGGTAATAATTTTATTAGCGGTGTCTTTATTTAGTTTCTGTACAATAATCTCTCCAATTGTTCGTAATGGATAACACGCAGCGATTGGCTACCAAATGCACAAATTCGCTTCCCTTGTCCTAGATTAAGGAATGTCCTTCGCGAAAGCATTTAAACCAGACTTCGAGAGTGAAACAGGGTTCTCCACCAAGACACCTATTCGCGTCCGTCCATAGTGACGGCCAAAAACGGTGTACAGAAAGCAAATAAAAACCATTACGAGTCTTACCTCATACGCAAGTGTTTCCGAAAGCTCTGATCACTGCATAGAAGTGTCAAATTCTAATTAAAGTAAAAATCATTCTTCTGGAAATTAGCCTTAGCTCCACAAAAAAAAACGCCACTTCTTTTCGGTTCGTGCACTGGTTTAGAGACGATTTCTTTGCGTTCTCAGCGACCATCCCAAAACAGAGTAGTTCCGCACAGACGTCGCTGCCGAACGGTGCCGCGAATGATCAACTTCCCACGTGATACTCGAGCCTCCGACACGCTTTACCCCGGAGCGGAGAACTGAATGAAGCTAATCTTGTTCGCCTAATTTAGTCCCGGAGCTAACGAAACGTAATTTGGACACACGGCACCGCGTCGTCAGTCAGTGTAGTAATCAGCCGTCCGTTTCCGAGTTAGACCGTAGACCGACTCGGAACGGAAGTCCCGTGACCACTGCCGTGGTATCATACAGACGTGCACCCAGAGAAACCCTATTTGCGATGACAAATTAATCCACTTCAGCATAATAATAATGAACGTCCGTGGCTACGAAGTCTCGCGCCGAGGCGCCGCAGAATGGCTTGTTGCGGAATGTTTCGTCGGCGACTCGACTGACAGTTCCTTGGTCTCTCTCTCTCTCTATCGCTCTCTTTCCCAGACATCCTATCCGCCACTGCAGCCGCTTCAACCCTCGCAGGGCCCCGGTGCGCTGGTCCAGCCCATCCAGCAGAGTCGTCCACAGGCGGTGACCGTGCCGAGACCGAAGGTTCCGAATGGCCCGCCGAAGGTACCGTCGTCGGTCGCGCCGGTGTACATGTCACCGGCGGCCGGCCTGATGACAAAGGCCACGTCCCTGCCCCTTGGTGTACCCCCCTTCCGCCCGATCCCTCCCAAGCCCACCGAGCCCGAACCGGTGAGATTCGACCCGACCGTGCTGCGGCGCAACTTTGCCTTCCGAACCGCCCAAACTCCCGATCCCTCCTTCCAGAGCCAGCTCATGAACCAGACCTCCTCCTATCACCGCGGTTCCATCTCCCGCAATTCCGCTCCCGCCGCCGCCCTGGCGGCGGCTTCCCCGAACCACCAGATCATCTACAAGGAGTCGCCGCACCTGCAGGTGCAGAAGGTGCCCGCCTTCCAGGCGATGCCCGAGTCCGTGTCCCGCATCTCGACCGGCCCGGTCGTCCAGGTCGACAACAACAACAAGCTGCAGCCGGCCGTGATCAAGAACTCCATCATGAGCATTCCGCCGCGCCGACCAGCCGGGAAACCCAGTCTGGTATCGGGGACCGCGGCCACCGCCGCCGATGATGACGTCGGTGAGGTGGACCTGATGGGCCACACGGTCGAAGAGTTGGCCGCGGCAGCCAACGTTAGCGTCGAGGTCATCCGGGAGGCGATCCGCGTCCGGCAGCAGGAGATGCGCGCCCAGAAGCAGTACGAGAAGCAGCAGGCGGCCTACGCCCAGGCCCAGTTCCTGGCGGCCCAGCAGAAAACGACTACCACGACGACGACGACGACGACCCCACGTCCACGGCGCTACCCGACCAACGCGGGCCATAAGGTAGGTCGTCAGATGACCCACCACCGGAGAGCTCCCCCACTCACCCCACCCCCCACCCGATTGTTGCAGGTCATGAACGCACCGAAGGAGTACTACCCGGTGGGATACGACAAGAACTTCGACGACAACTTCACCTCGAAGGTGGACCTGCCGCACACGACGTTCAACTGCGGCGAACAGAAGCACTTCCCGGGGCTGTACGGCGACGAGGACCTCGGGTGTATGGTAAGGTGGCGCGGCCTGGCGGACGGGGCCCGGCGCACTGCGCATATTTATTTTCCATTTCGATTGAATCCCATCGGGCCGCCGCTGATCGCTGAGATTGGGCACGGCTCGTATTGGGCCAGGAATTTCCCAGCTATTTCCCCGGGGAGGATAACCGGGCTGTGGGGTTGGGGGCCGACGTCAGACAGGAAAACGACCAGAACAGGGAGGCGATCGGAAAAGCGTACAGCAGATTATGTATGGAATCTGTAGAGCATGGCCACCCGTTCCGCTTAAGGGCGGGATTTGCTTTGGGGGCTTTGCTTCCTTGCAGCATTCGCCCTCTGGCCCGGACCTGGCACCGTCTGACTACTGTTTTTTTCGAGTGTGTTTTGTATTTTAAACTACGCGATTACTTGTCTTTAAGAAAACGCCAAACTTCATTCTGGAATTTGAAAACATTTAGTAAAAACTTTGACATTTACGAAATGGGACGCTATACCCTATGCCGACAAGTGGGTGAGTCTTCAACTCAAACTGTTCAATATTTGAAAACGCTCATTTCTTCCTCGGTGGTTATGTTAATAAGCAGAAAGTTGTCTTCGGAGCTCGAAAAACCCTCACGTCGTGCAAAGAAGCCAATGCACCCACAACGAGTGACTACGTTGGTGCGGTTCGAAAGTGAAGAAGGAGCCGCCGTAACCGTCGACGGCGTACGCTACCGAGCAATGTAGGCTAATTGGTTCTTCGGCGAAATTGAAACTGAAAACTTGGACGACATTAGATTTCAACAGATTTATAGGCGTTCAAAAAGTAATGATTATTTTGCATTTCCGTGGGCTACATATATCCGATTTTCGATTTCTTGTAGCGTAAGGTTACTACACATGTCAGTAACTTATGGTGAAAAGTTCGGCCATTTAGAGTAATCACTCAATTTTTGACAGCCGTTTTACTTGGACGAGTTTTGGCTCATCGGCGATGCCGTCTTTATCTGCTATATCGTATCGTAGCTTCGTCCTTTGATGGCCTCCTTCAGTTTCCGGAATAAGAAAAACTCAAAGGGGGCCAGATCTAGAGAATACGGTAGCTTTGGCATCATTAGTGTGATGTTTTGGGCAAAAAATCGCCCACAAACCACGGTGTGTTAGCAGGAGCACAACTGCAAATTTTGGGTTTCCCACAAATCCGGGCATTTGTGACGGATTGCTTCGGGCGAATTGCGCATAACTTACAGGAAATATTCTTTCTTGACCGTTCTATCTTTTGGCAACAACTCATGATGCACCACGACCCTGCAATCGAAGAAAACTGTAAGCAAAACTATTCACATTCGACCAAACTTGACTTTTCGACGTTCACATCTTTTCGGCCCTCTGAAAAATTTTTGAACACCCGATAAGCGCTGCTTTTGGTCTTGATAGCTTCACCATAAGTCACAGTCAACCCACAAAATTTCATAAACATTTCTTGCCATCCATGTTTTGGAAGAGGCGATGAGCCTAATTTTGTCCAAGCAAAACTGCTGTCAAAAATTGACCGATTACTCAAAATGGCCGAACTTTTCACCATAAATCCCTGACATGTTTAGCAACCTAACGCCACAAAAAAATCGGATATACGTAGCCCACGGAAATGCAAAGTTATCATTACTTTTTGAACGCCCTTCATATTTGGCGTCCCAATTTTCGTAATCCAAACGCTAGATGGATCAGCCTTTATTTCGTTTGATCAGTAGCGTCAAAATCTTGTGATTCTTTCTGCTGTAGCTTCAGGTCATGTTGAAATCCCACAACCATCGCCGTGTTTCGTTATGTACAAACTTCTCGTTGGCCATAATGGACCATAGTTCTACGGAACTGAAGCCCTTTGTGTCTCTTCCTTGGCTATTTACGTTAGAATTATATGAACATATGGCGAAATTCCTTCCACAATGTCGATCTCTTATCCGCTTCCCTACGTTTGCAGGTCTTCCACGTGTGTGCCCTAACGGACGATGGGTTGATCATGAAGTCGTTCCTGTGCCCGGAGAGCACACTGTTCGACCAGACGGTGCTCAAGTGCAACTGGTGGTTCTACGTTGACTGCAAGAGCAGCAAGAACCTGTACGACTCGAACCTGCCCGTGTCGAAGAGCTACCAGCTGATGAAGGCGCTGTCGTTCTTCTCGTCCAACTACAAGACCGGCAGCGACTCGGCAGAGGGTGTCGACGTGGAAGCGCTCAAAAACAGTGTCGCCACGGCCGTGGCCGTCGGCGGCTCGGCTCGCTCGCTCGACAGCATCAGCGACAACAGTATCGCCGGCTCGACGGGCGAAATTCAGCAACCGCCTACCGGTGGTGCCAAGGCGAATGCAACGTCCGCCAGCAGCAGCAGCAGCAACAACGTCAGCGCAGACAGCAGCAAAACCGAGAGTTCCACGTAAACACGCGGCGAGGCTGCGATTTGCGACCGGGATCCTAAATGCCGAACGCGGAAAATGGTTGTGCCGTCGACGCCGCAGAGACGTTAATTCCTTCGCCATCGCACTGACTCGCATCACTCCCGGATGATGGAGCTCCCGGAGCTTCTTGTATTCGTTCTCCCGTAACACTACACGCCACTCTACACGGGTACACACGCTGGCGTGTGCGTCTCGATGCCAAACACGCGTTGCTCCCGCGTTCCGATTGCGCGCGGTTAATCCGCCTGCACGTTATGCAATCCGCACACCACCGCCCATTCGTTTTCTGGAGAGATTGCTCCACTCAAATGCGCGTTTCTTGGCGCGCGCGTCACCAAGCGCTACTACTATTATCCGCCAGCCTTACCGATGTGTTACTGCTCATAAGAGAGCCTACGGAAACGGAGAACGATGATGGAAGCGAACGGAGCGCTAAATGTTTGCCAAAGTGGGTCTGTGGACAAGTGGAAACACCAGGGCCGGGACGCGTCTGATTTGCCGCGTTCAGTTTTCTTCGGCAATCCTCAACAGCGCTACACTAGTAGTAAACCCAGCTATAAGGCAGTACGGTAACTCGCGATGATGCTGCAATCGATGTAGGACTAAGGCTATTTATTTAACAACCGGAGTCGGAGGACGCACGCGAATAGTAGAGCTCCCTGGTCTCTGTGTGCTGTTCTTAAGAGGAACAAACTAATACTGCAGTTCGAAGTATTCTACAAAAGACTTGTATGTTTTGTTATTAGCTTAGTGAGTCAATGTTTCTGATGGTTAACGTCAGCAGACGGGTTGTTGTTTCCTTCCGTGCGTTGCGTTCGTCTTCTACTCCGTTACAACACGCAAGTCGTTAGGCAGCATATAGAGGTTCCCAGTGTAATTAGTTTAGTTTAGATAAATTTTAATATCAATCAGTTTCTCGGGTATGTGGCAGCCTTGTTGCTCCTTCTTACGATTAGCGGAATCAAATGGAGCCAATAGATACATATGCAGCGTGGCGTTTTTGTTAGTGGTGCTTGTGCAGTGCGCTGCGTGTGTTAGTGTTTGGATATTTATTTTACTTTAGTGGCATAAGGTGCACCAGAACAGGCAACAACAGCGACCACGCGTGAGAATTGTGAGATTGTTCCAACAGTTAGCTACAGGGTTACGTTACGCAGGTAGCAGGTTCCAGTATCAATACCAGGCTAAATAATCAAACAATAACACAAATCCTTACACAACTCAAACGGTTCGCCGCGAGCAGAAGAAACCGGGAACGCTCTCACTCCGCGCTCCGTTACTTGGTAACTAATGTAGAGAAAACTTTTGAAACACAAACTGTTAGCTCACAAAACACACCTAAAAGTTGCTCACGTAGAAGATAGGGATGATAAGGAAGCGTTGGCCACGCCGTGTAGTAGGGTGGAATCCGGATCCACCTACGTCGGCGGGCACCCGCGTTTCGTGCGTCGATGAAGGGGAAACATTTACTTCGATTGTCAAACAAAGAGGCAATTTCTACTCATCGTGTTGTATCATACTGATAAAGTAAACACAAACGTTTCATTGTAAGACCCTACGCTTTACTTCATTATAACATCCGAACACGGAGGGTTGAGCAGAATAGCAGTCGGATATCTGCAAATCGTCACATCAGTTCAAAAAATAAGCTGTCTTTAAATCCGAAACATACGACGCAAACTCGAAAATGAACGTACAAAGCACACGATCCTGTGGCGGGTCAAAATGAAAGTAGGACTCGAAAGGGCAGAGGAATTGTTGCGTTTGTGCGAATCACGTAGTCATTTTCGAAACACTGCGTTCTCCGATGAGCTTTCGATTGAATTTTATTTTCTGTATTCAATTAAATACTGTTGGACTTTTTTGGCCTGAACGAGTTTTACAACAATACAGTGAGTAAATGGAATCCCACGATAGTAGTCAGGCAACCTTGAGCGATCCTAGTTATTCCATTCCCTTCATTTTGGTTGTTATTGTAGATATTTTAAAAAATGCGAAACTAATGAAAAAAGAACGCTAATTTACGAGCCGAGCGTTCCGGATCCGACTGTAAACAGTCTTGTTTACTGACTGAATTTCGAAGTGTAATGGCCTCGGCGACGCTGCATTCCAAATCCGGTTGCCGACGTAGACTTGAATGGAGGGCTGATGAATGGAAAAGTTCGTAAATTCCATCGCGGCGCCGAAAACCTGAAACCATTCCGCCCAAACGTAAAAGGCCAAATTGGTCAACAAACGGATGACAAAGAGGCCAATCAATGACCTTTCAATGCCGTTCACTGCAACACGATGTAGCATACTTTCCGTCAGGAATTTATCGAATATGCACCCGAAAAATGCATGTGCCACCAAGCTTTGTTCGCCACTGTGTGATTATCCGATAAAGTACCTGAAGGCTGATCAGTTTGAGTGCCAGTTATGAAGTTATTATTAAAACTTATTACAAAATTGGTTGTTCGAAAATGACCATTTTTCCATCAACATTTTCTAAACTTTTCGCCAAGTTTTCAAGCAAATCTGGGCACTGAAATCCCTTCAATTTACTGAAGAGCGACCGTTACATCCAGAAATGATGAGTATATGGTGACGAAGGGACGACCACTACCGTCCATTCCGAGCGATATCGCCAGATAATACCAAATTTTTTGGCCTGCAATGGAAGATATGGACTTAGAAGATATCTAGTACCCACAAGACGATGCAACGAGCCAAACAGCATGAAACGGATTTCGATCTAATGCGCGAGAGGACCCTTGGATCCTTTTTTGAGGTGTGGTTTTGGAAAATATCGTGTTTATGCTGACAAGCCTGCAACTTTGGAGCATTTGAAAAATAACATTTGGCAAGATGTGGCCGAGGTACCCGAAATGTGCTAGAAAGTCATTGAAAATTATCCTATCAGAATCGACTGTTACCATAGGTCCCGAAGTGGCCATCTGAACGATATTGTTTTTCACGCATAATGCCGTATAGGTAAGCTCCCGCTGCCGTAGGTATAAGCTCATTAAAAATTAAATTTTTCAAGAGTTCTTTTATTTATTTTTTTTAATCTATCGTACCGGGACGGTTATCCGTCAACATCGACAACCTCACAGTTACCGGTAGCCACCACCAGCGGCTGCACGGCATCGAGCATAATCGATCGCTGACGCCGAGTCTTTCATCGATGGATCGACTGTCGGCGCCGATCCTGAAACGCCGATCCTCGAGCACGGCCCTCTCGGCGCGCCTCGGTTTCAGTAACATCAGCAACCTCGTGACCCGTAAGCTGTCGAGCGCGATCAGGTGGAAGCAGGCAGCGCTCCCGTAGCGGTCCGGCGTGTTCAATTGGAAGCTGAGCCTCCAACGGATCCGCAGCATCGTCGTATCGTCCTCGATACACGTCGTCCGGGAGATGTTTCCCACGTTGTTCAGGGTACGTACGTAGAATACCATGTCCCCGTCACCCCAGAGGGTGTGTCACTCACCGTCCTTTCTTACTTTCTTCCTACCAGGTGGCCGAGGAGCTGGAGTGAATGTACCCCCTGGATGTGGATCTACACCGGAATCGCGCGCCTGTTGACGTGCTTCGGGCGCGGCAAGCTGAAAACGCCGGGAACGGCTCCGGTGCTGCTGAGAGCGATCGCCCGCAACCTCTTCAAGGTGGACATCACGTGGGGCAAGCAGCAAACAAGGACACTCTGTTTGCCATCGCCGGCGGCCCTCGGTAGAAAACGTCCGCCATGGCCACCCGGACTATCTGCCTAAGCTGCTGGAGGGCATAGTGGACGTGATCGAAGACGACCGCAGGAGGAGATCACCTTTACGGGTCGCTGCCTGATGGAAGCCAGATGTATTTCTCCTTAAGGTTCTCGGCCTGTATTTATGCCTGAAGATTTTCTCTTAAAGTGGCTCGTTCGTAGATCATCCGTCTCGCTGCTCCGATTATTCGGTTTCTAAGCGAAAAACGTCAGTTCGAACCCTGACAAAGTATTAGCTTGAATATAAAACTTTAAAATGGTGCCTGATACGGCTCTGACTGTTCTAATAACAAAAAATAAATAAAGTTTCTCTTAAAACCGCAAAAGCCGTCTTTAGAATATTCTTTATTTCCGCTGGAATTGGAAAGAAATTGGCCCCCGAAAGAAATGGGAAAGGAAAGTAAGGTAAGATTCGAAGCAATGCACGAAGAAAATTAGTTTCCGTCGGAAGGTTCGAAAGCTTCAGGGAAAACATTTGGGAAAACGCTACTCACGCTTTTCTTCTCGACCTGACAGCGAGGTTTTCGCATGCTGCGCCACTGGCCAGACGGCCTGAAAAAAATTCACGAAATATTGCAGAAAATATTGTTTGGCCGTGTCATGCAATATTATTAGGACATTTTTCCATGCAAGCTCTGCACTGCAAGATGGGTTACAACATTGCAAGCAACATTGTGTACAAGTTTTGGAAAGCAAATCTTGCATACAATGGTGTGTGCAACATTGCATGCAAGTCACTGATGTTACCTACCAGTCGCTCCTGTTCCCCTAGTCAAATTTCGGATATTTCGGATTTTGGGTTTCGGATTTTTGCCGATTTTTTCAGAAATTGTTTCGGATATATTTTTCCATATTGCTCAAAAACTACTGAAGCAATCCGCGTGAAATTTGGCACAGCGTAGTTTTGTGACACCGGACAGGGAATTCAGGACAGTGTGAGCCTCCCACATCTCCGGAGAGGGGACTCCCAAACAAAATCTGGGTCAATTTTATCAAAACTCGGATAGTTTTCATACAATTTCGAACCGAAGATGCTGTGCACTCTCTCCTTTTCTCTCTCACACGGCACAGGAACCGCGGTTCATCGCTCGGCGGTGGCGCGAAAAACACCGCGATGCGTTCATTTCGCATTCATCCGCATCGTGTGAATACTCGAACCACGTGCCCGAGGAGTAAAGTATGCCAATCGCGTGTTCGTCGTCATCGGTCTGGGGAATGTAAACAAATGTGTACGGCCTAGTCGCGAGTGTGCGTGTACGGTGTTCGCGAAACTCGTTAGTGTTGGCCTTCTCACGTAATTCGCATTCGATCTAGTAAATCTTCGCGCACTCGATCGCTGCCGGATTATCGCCGGATCCATTATTAGCTTGGTCGCGGCCGTGTATTGGTGTGGCCGCGGCGCGCTTAGCGAAAGCGCCGTCTGCCGATTGAAGTCAAGTGCATGTGGATGGCACGCGGCGCCACCACCAGTACCACCACCAGACACCGGAGTCATCGCGTCAAGGTCCGTAAAGTTCGGTGCCCTTCTAAGCAGCCGCTCAAGGACGAGCCGGACCGGTTTCGGCTGCACACCGTTGACGACGTCACCGTTGCGGCTACCGTAGTAGTAGTAGTAGTAGTGGTGTTGGTGGCGATGGCGGCCACGTTGCATCTCGCGATAAAAAAGGCGCGCAAAACGGTTCCTCTCCGTTATCCTGTGTGACTTACCGGTAAAGCCGGAGGGAGCTCTCGCGGCGGCGGTTCACTCTCGGGCTCTCTTCGTCCGCAATGCACCGATTGCGGGGCGGGCGGCTTTGATAGTGTGACGTCCGCGCGCTGCTGCTGGTGTTGGTTCGGGCTCTGGTGCTGCTGCCGAACCACCGAACACGCTTCTGGCCGCTGGTCGCCGTGCAATAACAAACAGTTCAGTTTCAGGCGCCCGCCAAGTGCGAGCCCTCTCGGATGCGCCGCCTTTCGCCGCCCTCATCATCTGCTGCACCGCGCTCGTCGCCATTCGCCACCATTTTTCGTCAGTTCGTCAGCGCCATCCGACGGCGTGAAATGACCTACTCCGTGTAGAGTACTTTGTCGTTGGTCAAGGACGGGCGGCAAGTCGTTAGAGTTTGTGTTGTGTAGTCGTCGTCATCATCGCTGAACTTTCGGTTCCCGGTATCGGGCAGCCTGCATTTATCAAAGCAACCGACGCGTTGTAACCAAATCCCGACCGAATAGTGCATTTTATTGTTCTCTGCGAAGTGAAAGTCGATCGATCTTGAAAAGAGAAAAAGAAGAAGGAGCCACTGGCAAGATGAAACAGGAGCTAGCGATCGACGGAGATGCGTGGGTGGCGGAGACCAAGGAGACGGTCCAGGACATCCTGTTGGCCCAGCAGCCGACCGACTTCTGGCGGGCCGTTACCGTGGACGAGGTGTTCTGCGGTCCGGGCAGCCGCGAAGGCGACAACTACATGTCGATCATCAAGCGCGTGGTCGCGCACTGTTCGGTCAAGATGGGCGATGGCTCCGATCATGGTAAGTTCGATTCGAACGGAACTGAACCGGTGCGTGAAGTCAAACACTTAGCCAAGTTATTAAAAACTCTCATGCTCTTCTCGAACGATGAACATCAACACGAACGTCAATCTACACTGTGTTGTTCAGTGCAGTGCTTTACAACGTTTCTTTGAGCTTTCTCTTCTTTTTCATGGTCATTTATTGCTTTTTTGTCAATATTATTGGTCTGCAAACTGTGCCTCGTTTAAAGTGCTTGCCGGAACCAGACGTCACAATACTATTGAAATGTTAAATAACTCCGCTATTTGGTAGTCGATTTTGACAAATGAACAAGATTTATTTAGAGTATAGAGTGCCGTTTAACAAATTACTCAGATTACAATAATCGATCAAATGACCGCCTCCATTAAACACAAAAAAGCGGCTTTTTAGGGCATTTTTCATTGTATTTGACTACATTTCGGTAACAGACAACATAATAGCAGCAATTTCCGTTGTGATGTTAGCTTTCAGTTCTTCAATGGTCTTCGGTTGGCTGGCATAAACCTTACATTTCAAATAGCCCCTCAGAAAGAAGTCAGAAAGTTGTCAGAAGTTTGCCGTAAATTAAACCATGACTAAGACGGCACAGATTAACGTTTCAGAATTTGACTGATTTGTTGAAATCGACTGAAAAATGGCAAAGTTATTTAACATTTCAATAGTATGGGTCGTGATGGAACACCCTGTATTACCAGAACCGAGGAGCTGTTCGAATGATGGTCTTACGTTTTTGGCTTGTCGCAGTTCACTACTTCCGATATGAAATCGAAGCGGCGTTTGCTAATTTGGAGGGTTTACCAAATAGCTAATTCATGAATTTGTTAAGCCAACAGTCTTCTTAACAGATCTAATCATTCGAAGCCAGTTTTTTAACGTGCTATTTCGTAAACTATTTTTGGAGCTCGGTAGCTCTTCATTTGATGGATGGATTTCCATTAGAAATGTTAGAGGGAATGTTGAAGTTTCGTTCTGAATTGGTTGAAGTATAAATGTTTTAGTATAACGAATAGCTCACAACAAAGAACAATTCAGAATCTCTTCAGTTTTGTATGGGACTTTGTTAATGCTCTTTATCCGTGTCGTAAATTTATAATCCGAAGCGAACCGTCTATCAATGCAATGAGTCACCAAAGTTGTGTATGCCTGTATTCCGCTTACGAATCTAGAAAAAAACCGATTAAACTAAACTTAAACTTGCCCTCCTGTCGCATCGAACGAATCATTCGCCAGATTTTTCAATGTCACATTTGTTACGGTCGACGGGTGCCGAAAACTGGAACTGGCCGCGGCCACCGCCGCCGCGTAGTGTTAGTATGTTCCTCACCCACCACTGGCACACTAAGGCCCCGGCACTTGCGTATGCACCCACCCCTTAGTGCATCGCACGTATCGCACCCTCAGCGCACTCACGGCGTGCCTTGCCTACCTGCACACGTAGTAGAAGGTGGCCCTGTTCTAAGTTGAGCAATGACCGACCTTCACCCGAGCGGGGACGGGTGGTGCTGCATTCACCACCGCCGCATGCATTGCACTCTGTCTCACTCGCACACCTCGTTCGTCAGAATGCACTGCAAAGCGTTAGCGTCATCGCAATGGAGACGCCCGGTAGTTTGCTGTGCTCTTGCATTTTCTTCTCGCCGCAAAACGAAGAAAATGTTGGCACCAAATCGCGGTTGGAACGCCATTGTCCAAAGCGAGGAAGAGAGCTTTCACCGCTTTCCCGCACCACGTGTGTGTGTGTGCGTGTGCTAGTGTTTGTTTCGCCGTTTGCTTGGAGTTTCCGAAATCGATTATTTCGTGCCGCGACGTTGGCGTGGAAATGCATTTCAATGTCAAGTTCGGCGACCGCGAGGGTCGGTGGGGAGAAAAGCGATGATGCACCGAGCGCGCAGCACCGGATGTGGCGCCGGATGTCTTGCCGGATTCCTTGTTACAAATGGAACTCGCCGGCGGAAAAGTTTCCTAGAGTTTGGCAGCTTGAAAAATAGGGCTTCATTTGCACATTATCTTGTGATGCGTGGCCAAGAGAGCTGTGCAAACAATTGCTGGAAACCCACTGTACGCTGCACCGATCATCATTATTCACAGCGGCGGCTGTTGCGGCCGTTGACACGCCAAAACGTGGTCAACAAAAAAAAAACGGTAAACCTTGACCTATGTAGCTGCATGCAAAAAACGTGTCGAGCTTGCTGCAACGAAAGCGAAATATTGATCGGTGGCCTCTGCCTCTCTCTCTCTCTCTTTCACTCTCGCTTCTTAGTGGGTAAAGTGTGCAATATTTTATCGCTGACACCATAATCCGGGGCGTCCGGACTTCGCACCGAAGCGAGCGGATGTAGACGAACGGGTTTTGATAGCCCACGAAATTGATTCAAGGTTTTCTTTAACTAACCCACATCGAGGCCCATCATCGGCGAGACGAGGGCTCACTATCTGCCGGGGCTGGGCTGGGCAAACATGGGCCACAAAGAAAACAGGTTGACTGCGTATAATGCGCGCACGGTTTTCGGTTCACGGCACCGTGCTTCGGGCATATTTATACACCACCTTGAGCGATCGCCATCAATTTGGGTGAGCCTGTGAACTGTGTAAACAACCCTCTGGTGCACGGTGTGAAAGGCTGCACAAAGCGGTATTTCTGCCTCGTAACGGTTCCCGGAGACTTCTCCGTGGGGGCCTAAATCAGGTTTTGGTCACCAGGCTCAGCCTCAGCAGCCTGCGGAGGCGCAAGTGAGGCGAAGGCGAAAAGGGACACGAAAGGTCCTGACACCCCGCACCGTACCGACGATGTTCCGTTGCCTCTTCTAGACCGCGGGTGGGGTCTGGGTGAGGTAATACGTTTCTGCGCTTCGCGCCGGTGCGAACCCTTTCGCAATGCCCGATGCCTTGAATTTAATTGGCCCATGCACGACGATACATGCGGCGACACATGATCGACGGTACGATGGTACGTGATCATGAACCAGTCGAGATGTCATTGTTTCATTTTTTTCGTTCGCCTTTGCTTTGCGAGGAGTGCGTGTTCTTTTTTGACCGTTGTCATTTGGCATTCGAGAGTGGCATGTCAGTCAATGGTCCCGTGGTGCGTGATATATGTTGCCCTTATGGAATTATGTAACGATTAAACAATTGCACACGCAGCGGCTTACGCGATAATCTCGCCGAGGAAACTCGCTTTGCACGAGTAAGTTGCCGAATTCGGTTCGATTCATTAGCGGAAACATTAAATCTCGTCACGTAGCCCTGGTAAGTGATGTAAACTATATTGCAATCGAATTACGGCACCCGAAATCACTCAAAATGATAGATTACTAATGAAGGGGTCGGAATGAGACGGATTCGATCGCTGGTCACGCCAACACGGCATGGGGTGTTGGCGCACTATCTCGCAATAACTGTTGATGCCGGTTTTTTTGGCGATAGTGTCAATAGTAGTGTTTGTCTAACTATTTTTAAACTGATATGGTTTGTATTTTAAGCCTACAGGCTGCATTCCGCTTCTTAAATTTAATAGTTACGTATCTTTTTCAAAATATCATTGTCCAAAATATGCGTCTTATATCGGGCTTTGAACTTATTTTAATTTTTTGCTTTGGACTTTTGCTTTTGTTATTGACGGAACTCACGTGTGGAATGCCAAGATAAGTCGGACGGTGCTTGGCTCGAATTCTGGTTCAAGAATTTATGTTCATCGCTACTACTGCTGTCCATGACCAAAATTGTCTGTTTGTGCTATTCGCTAGCTTGACACCAATGGACCAACCAATAGTTGGTTCCAGATTTCTTCATATTTGTTCAAGTGTTGAAACCTCCACGACGAATTTGATCGGTTCAATTCAGACGTTCCCGGCTGGAAAAGAAAAACTCTACGAACGAAACTAACATTAGTTTGGTACATATCACACCGAATATCATTTTGTTGATGACAGATGATTGATCTCTTCCGCAGCTTTTACGATTTCGTTGATCTTCAAACGCCAGATCACGAACGATAACCGGCGCAAACTTTTCCGTTGCGATGCGGCCTTCGAGAGCGAGATAACAGCCTACACGTGCATCATTCCGGTGCTACAGAAGATAGCGCCCTACAAGCTGCCGTACCCGGATTGTCTGACCGCGGGTAGCGACGACCGGGGCGAGCGGGTTGTACTGAAGGATCTTACCACTCGCGGCTACAGCATGGTCGATCGGCGCGTCGGTCTCAGCTTCGTACACTGCAGCGCCGTCATAACGGTATTCGGCCACGGAGCAGTCCTCCTGCAAACCGCTAACCCGTTTTCTTTCTCTTTTCCATCTCTTCGACCGTAGGAGCTTGCCAAGTTCCATGCAACCTCGCTGGTGCTGAAGTTTGAGCACCCGGCACAGTACGCCACCGTGTGCGCGAAGGTGCGCGAGATTGTGTTCTGCCCGGAGGCAACCGAGTTCTACACACATTCCCTCGAGACGTCGCTCCGGGGTGCGGTGGACAGTTTGCGGTACAGTGACCGGGCGGGCGATCTGGAGCATCCGATCCAAGCGATCGAGCAGGGTCTGACCGGTCGGCTGTATCAGATCATGGCCGGGCTGGTGTGCGACCTGAAGGACGAATCGTGGAGCGTCATCTGCCACGGCGACACGTGGATTAACAATCTGATGTTCAGCTCCGATCTGCAGTCCGTCCGGTTGGTCGATCTGCAAACGATGCGCTGCACCACGCCCGTCATCGATATCCTGCATCTGCTGTACACCAGCACGGGACTCGAGCTACGCCAGAAGCACACCACCGATCTGCTGCTTCTCTACCGCCGAGAACTGCTAAAGGCACTCGCGCTGCATCTATCCACCGGGGAGCAGCAGGGACCGCGCCAACAGCAACTGCTACGCCAATTCGACGAGCAGTTCTCCTACGGCCGGTTGCGGGCCGAGTACGATCGGTGCATTCTGTACGGGCTCGGCATCGCCATGTGGCTGCTTCCGGCCGTTACGTTCAGCCCGAACCAGATACTCAACCTGGACGGGGTCACCATCAGCGATTTCAAGTCGAAAAACCACGAGAAACGCATCGCCCAGATGGTGTCGGTCGAGTACCACACGCGCATGCGTGACATTGCACTTGAACTGTACGATCAAGGTGCCCTGCAGCGACTCGCGCCATCCCAGTAGAGGGTGGCGAGGGTGGCGAACCGGGCCAATCGCGCGACCACGGCGGCGTAGGACGTGTGTCTCGCGCCGTGTACCAGAATCGAGCTTACGGCAACATGGAAAACGGGTTCAAGGGCTTTGTAGACGATGATGTTGTATCAGCGCGCTTGATAGTCGCATTGTGGCCACGCGTGCGATTGTTTGTTATGTTTACCCGGATAGTAATAGAAAAAAACACATACACACAGCAAGCAAAGGAAAAACATAGTTGTACGCGCGCGGCCATGCGGCGCGTCAGCGATCTGCTCTCTGCTTTTGCGATTATGCAACGGTCGGTCGAGCTAAAGCTTGGCCTGATCCCGCTAATCGGAGTGCTAGATGTAGGCTAGATGTGTTGGACCCCCTCCCAGCCGGTGTGGGGGGGTGATAAGCAACCGTAGGCCTGGATTGTTGTTTTATTCGTTTGCCACTGGCAAGTGCTTTTAAAAAAGTGGCCATTAGTGGCCGGGTTCTGCCTAGGCGCTTCCGTAAAGTCAGCCTGGGGCGGGTCACCAATAGTTGTGCCATTTCCATTTTAACACATTTCCCGAATCCCGGTCTGAAGCTCAAAAGAGTTGCTCTAGGATTAAGGGTTGAATTCCTTTCGAATGTTTCTTTTGATCATCGGCAGGCGGTTTCGATTTTCATTACCGCGCTAACCCGGTCAGCAGAGATAACGGGCGTAGTGTCCCATTTAGTCGGATTGCTCAGCTGAAGGTGACCACGGTAGCCGAACAAAATAGTGTACCACGCCGCGATTCGGACTGAACCGTTGTAATGCGATACGATCTTGCATTGAAAC
This sequence comes from Anopheles cruzii, assembly GCF_943734635.1. Taxonomy (NCBI): domain Eukaryota; kingdom Metazoa; phylum Arthropoda; class Insecta; order Diptera; family Culicidae; genus Anopheles; species Anopheles cruzii. The sequence goes on from NC_069145.1 coordinate 43,101,577, forward strand.
GTAAACATACGTGACCGAGACCCGTTCGCCAGAGTGGAATGCGCCATGTGAGCACTACTGTGCCGTACACCGAGGCACGGAAGGAAACTGGTGCCAGCTGGTGTAGAAGCTTCATTTCTGAGTTTTATAATCACGCCTTTTGTGTGATTTACGTACCTGTGCGCCGGCCTCGAGCCCACCCGAAGGGGGGAAAAGGCGGTTCGCACAACGGAAAACCTGTTGCTTTCCGCCAGCTTTTGTTTTATGTTTCATAGTTTTATTAACTCACTGCGAAAACTAGTTACCTATACAGATACGGGCCGGTCTTTAAACTAGTAAGATTGTTACAGTTATCGTTACAAATAAGAGCAAACAATACAAATCGGATGCACAATTCACGACCCCGAAGTTCGTTGGTTGTTTTCCCGCATTCTTACACGCTGTATTTATTGTAAGCGAAAAGAAATGTCACATTAAAAAAGCCGTTATTGTAAGGAAAGTAAAAAAAAAGGTAAACAAAACAACACAATTCGTCCATTAATGCAACACTTCTTTGTTCAGCATGCCCGGGTACAGGCGGAAAGGCAGCTGCTCCACTTGATTGAAACTCTCTTTGCCGTTCCATACTGTTGATGTCCTTTTTTCGTGTGTCCGATTCGATTCATAAAAAACCGCGAGGCCGGCAGCGACCAACTTATTAAGGTTCCTCGTAGAAGAAATACTGCCCAGCCCGCTTTTGCTCCACGTCCTGCAGAATTAGAAGAGGCCAGTTACATTACGTTCACAACAGTTCCCGTCCCTTCAGCCTTCCCGACACCTACCTTCACCGAGTGCAGTTTGTTGATTCTTGGCCGGAAATTGTTCGGATCGCGCCGGAATGTGATCTCTAGCAGCTCCAGGAACCGATTCATGCCGTTCAACAGCGACTGTGGCGTGTGGGCGGTGGTGTCGACCGACGGCTGGCCCTCGAACACAATCACCCGATCGGCCAGGTAGGTGGCCATAATAAAATCGTGCTCCACCACGAAGCCCGTCTTCTTGGCGTGTAGAATGTACCTGCGAACAGTAAAAATCCCGTAGTGTTCAGTATGCGGTGCATTCTCGACTTCCGAGAACCTACCTCTTGATAACCTTGGCCGCAATAAGACGCTGCTCCGAATCGAGATAGGCGGACGGCTCGTCAATTAGATAGACATCGGCCGGTTTGCCGAGGCAGAGGACGAGTGCAACGCGCTGCAACTCGCCCCCGGACAGGTTCTGCACCTCCTGGTCCATAATTTCCTCGATCTTGAGCGGCTTCATCACGTCCGCCATGAACTGTGGATGGATGTACGCGTCGCGGATCTTCTCGTGCAGCAGATAGCGCACCGTCGACTGGCTCTTCGGTGAGATCTTTTGCGGCTTATACGAAATGTTCAGCACCGGCAGCTTTTCCGATTCCTCGTCCGGTGTCAGGTTGCCGGCCAGCATGCGAATGAAGGTGGTCTTCCCTGTTCCGTTTTCACCCAGGAGCACCAGAATCTCGGAATCGCTAAACTGTCCATCGTTAACGGTGAGCGTAAACGAACCGAGCTTCTTCTTCATCGTCGGGTACACGTAGTGGCAAGTCCGCTTGATTTCCTCCTCCGATGCCGACTCGGACACCTTAAACGTGAGCGACTCAGTCCGGAACCGCATGTTCTCCGTGTGCACGTAGCCATCGAGGAAAATGTTGATGCCTTCCCGGACCGAGAACGGCATCGTGACCACACCGTAGCAACCGGGCACACCGTACAGGCAGCAGATAAAATCGGACAGATAATCCAGCACCGACAGATCGTGCTCGACGACAATGATGAATTTGTCCGGGTGAATGAGCGAGCGGATCGTCAGAGCACAGTTCAGACGTTGCTTCACGTCCAGGTATGAGGACGGTTCGTCGAACATGAAAATGTCCCCGTCCTGGATGCACACCATGGCGCACGCGAAGCGCTGTAGCTCTCCGCCCGAGAGCGCCTGGATTTCCCGGTCACGGATGTGCGTCAAATCGAGCATACCGCAGATCTCCATCTGGTTCTTACGCTCATCCTTCTTGTCCAGCAACGCCCCGAGCGTTCCTTTGATCGCCTTGGGAATCTGATCGACGTACTGCGGCTTGATCAGCGCCCGTAAGCTGTCCTCGAGGATCTTGGTGAAGTAATTTTGCAGCTCGTTGCCTCGGAAATGGGCCAGAATATCGGTCCAGTCTGGTGGTTCGACGTACCGGCCGAGGTTGGGCTTCAGTTTGCCGGCCAGAATCTTCAGCGCCGTCGACTTGCCGATACCATTCTGACCGACCAGTCCGAGCACTTCGCCGGGCCGAGGAATCGGCAGCCGGTGCAGCTTGAACGAGTTCTTCGAGTAGCGGTGCGTCGTGTGCTTGTCCAGGTTACTCGGGATGTTGATGATCGTGATCGCCTCGAACGGACACTTCTTAACGCAAATACCGCACCCGATGCACAGCTCTTCGGACAGCGTCGCGATCTTCGAGTCCATCGCCACCTCGATACAGAGCTTACCCATCCGCACTACCGGGCAGGACTTTTTGCACTCCTGCCGGCATCGCTTCGGTTTGCACTTGTCCGAGCTGACGATCGCGATACGCGTCTGCTTGTCCGTCTCTTCGGCCGCACGGTTTCGAGACATTTTCTGCAAAGAAATAATACAAAAAGTGACACGTCAATCAAGGTGATTAGGCAGGCAAAAACAGAACAGAACAGCTGCTCCTGACGGAACGGAACTTGGACCAGACGATGGTGTTCCTTGTAATGGTGTGTTTAACCTCAATGCACTCGCAGTTTGGCAAGTTGTTGAAAGAAACTCCGATACTGGGCACATCGTAATTTCATGCTCCTCTCTTTGCCCGATCTAAAACGAATACCGAACCGTATCAGTGAACGCAGGAAATGTTTGCTTACCTGTCGAAATTTGTGATTCCGGACAGAAATGAAGGGAAAGTTCGTGCGTGTCAGACGAGTTTTCGCTGCGAAAAGAACTGACAAAAGGAATGCAGTCGTCGCGTGCGTTACACACGTATGCACACAGCTGGTAGAGGGACAGAGAAACGACTGCTTCAGAGTGGGAGAGCACGTTCGATTTGACAGCTCTTCTCGACGACCTGTCAGCTCCGAAGGGCCTAGCGAAGACGGTCCAAAAATGGACACATGAAGAAAATTAAGAATAATATCCACCGATTGTTTATAGTGAAGCATGATTTCTACAGGTATGTGCATTTTGAATGCTGTTTCGAGGCCAAAACTTTGCAACAGGCTAGTAAAACCATGTTTCTAAGCCCCTTGAAATATTTCATCACCAGTAAGCTGGATGGCTACTCCGTCGGCAGGGCGTTGTATCCTTTCGTTGCTGTCACTTTGTTTCCGTGAACACGGCAATCAACCGTCAGAAAAACATTCCCCAAAATCTTGACTTCGTGTCGCGTAGCGAAAGGTGTGCGCGCGGTGAATACTCCAGTGCTTGTGTCGGGGACAATTAGGGATAAACATTCTGCATAAAATCAGGCTGCAGACATGGTAGAATCAAAGTCGCAAAATTCGGAAGTCGCCCAAGAAAATATTGATCCGAGCGAGGAAGAAATGGATACGGACGATGGGGCCGACGTTGCGGTGAAGATGTTTACGGTTGAAAGTGAGACATTGTGAGACCTCCAAATCGTCCTCGAAACTAATGAGCCCTTTGCGTCGTCCCTTCTGTCTCCGACCCATTTCCCTAGTTCTGCGTGTCATCAAGGACTTGCAACTACAGCACGGTCTTCGGCATGGGGACTTCCAGCGCTATCGGGGCTACTGTTCGCGACGCCTGAAACGGTTGAGGAAAACGCTGAACCTGCCGCAAGGCGACCGGCGCCACTACAAGAAGCGCGACGTGACGCTGGTCAACCTCCTGGTGGTGCCTACCTCGTCCTGCAAGCTGCACATTCCGCTCATGCTCGCGGAACGGGCCTGGTCCTACGCGATGCAACTCCGCCAGGAGTCGAACACCGAGCTTCGCAAACGTTACCATCTAATCCAGAAACTGCGCAAGGCGTGCGGTTACGCGCTGCAGCTTCAGGCGCTCTGCGCGTCCGATCATTGTGACGCGCGCACGAAGCTCGAATCGGAGGCGTACTCCGCCTGGATGCATGGATCGCTGCACTTCGAGCTGGGCCTGTGGCAGACGGCGGCCGAGAACCTGAAAAAAGCGCAGGTAATCTACGAGAACCTCGCCCAGGCAATGCCGGAAGAGGAACAGGCCCTGTACCGGGCGAAGGTGGAGGAACTGAAGCCGAGCCTGCGCTACTGTGCGTACAACGTGGGCGAAAACGCATCGGTAAACGATCTGCTGGAGATGCGCGGCCAGTCCGGACTGCTCGGTAGTTTGGGCAATCTGGTGGCACAAACGAAGGCGGAAAGTATGGACGCGTTCCAGATGACGGAGTGGCGCGGCCGAAGTGTGACGGTGCGCCCGGAAAAGGTCCGCCTGTTCCTTTTGAGCACCCAAGAACTGGGCAAGAGCATCGAAAAGGCCAAGGATGTGCCGGCAAAAATCGAGCTGCTCGAGACGGTGCTGATCGATTGCAAGGACTCGATTGCAGCGATCAAAGAGGAAATCAAATCGGATCCCAAACTGCGGCCCTTGGAGCGCAGCACCGACGGGGGTCCGGGGTTGATTGGCATTCAGTATCTGCTGGCGTACATGTCGTACACCCGCCTGAAGCTTACGCTCGATCGCAACCTATTTCTGGTGGCGCAAGCCAAACAAACGCTGGACGATCCTAACATAGCCGAAAAGGGAACCAGCGGTGGCTTGGTACCCGGAGCGACGGCTGGCAAAAAAAGCAAACCGCAGGACCTGTCCCGGCTGTACGAAATCATCCTGCAGAACGTCACGGAAATGCAGCAGCTGGCGGGCATGGAGAGCGATGCTGGCTATCAGGCGGAAATGGAAGCACTTTCGCTGTCCTTCCGTGCGTTCCGTTGCTATTACATCGCGCTCACGCTTGTGGCCATGAAGCGATGGCGGGAAGCGGTCGCCATGTACGAGCGATCGCGCAAGTACGCCAGCGACGCGATCGGTGCCAAAGCGGTGAGCTCCGATTTCGATTTGCGTCCAGAGCTGCAGCAACTGGTGGCCACAATCGAGGGCTGCAAGTTCTCGGCGCACGCCTACAGCGTGCTGGAGGATGACGGATCCGAAGACTCGGTGCTGTACGGCAAGACCCTGAAATCGTCGAAACCTCTGTACGACCGGTTGTCGCACTACAAGGAGGACGCCACGCTCAACTCGCGCAACCCGAACGTGTTCAAGCTGGTGCCGGAGATGGAACCGATCGCGGCGAAACCGCTGTTCTTCGACCTGGCGCTCAACTTTGTCGAGTTTCCTTCGCTCGAGGATAAGGTGGAACAGAAGGCGGCCGGTGGAAAAGGTACCACGGCCGGTATGTCCGGTTTCGTGAAAGGGCTGTTCGGGTGGGGAGGTGGCACCGGAAACTAGGGGGGGCGGACTACGGCGCGTCAACATTGTTTCTTTCAATTGTTTATTTTTGATGTTTCTTCATTCGCTTTTTACTTTACTTTGGGATTGATGTCACTGACAAGTTCCGGAGCCGTATGATATGTGGGCCGCAGAAGGCAACTTACAACATAAATATAATCAACCATATTCAAATAGAGTGCGGAGCGGAGTTGATTTCACTGATAAGATATCCGAAACGAGTTTCGCTTGTCAACACCTGTCACCGTCGAATTGAAAGCGGTTCCGTTTCCCACACATCTCCCCCCCGGGGGTGGGTGGTCACATGCGCAGTTCACATTCTTCGCATGGCCGCCACCGTCGACAATGTCATTTCCCGTACCTAACCCGTAGATTTTCGTATGTTTATCAACAGACGTCCATTTTCACCACGGACACCGAGCAAAAAAAAGGAGGATGCGCTCCAACTCGAGGGACCCATTTCGAGTGGTGACTTTTTACCCCCCACATCTTTAGTTCCCAGTCAGTAACGGACGTGGATGCGTCGTGTTTTACCAGGTGGCAGTGACATGGCAGAAGCCTGATCCCGTCCACAGTGCAGGAATGTAGAGATCCCTTTTTGGTGCACTGGAGCTGGTTTGCAAGCTCCAAATAGGGCTTGGGATCGCTGCTTTTCCAAAGTGTTGGCTTTTCCGTTGGGTCCGGATGTGCGATAGAGGTTAGGGGTACAGTTTTTGCAGGATTTGCCAACGAAAAGAAAAAAAAAACACGGAAAGACGCAAACGCAGCGTCACATATGTTAGTGAAAAAGGCACCTTCACGGTGAGCTGAGACGGGTCCTTGGTCACACGAGGGCACGGTAGAAGTGTTCCGACCATATTGTGCGGTGGTTCGCACCCGTAGAGCGTGTGGAGTGAAAAGTCTTTTAATCCCACGTTAAGGCTCCATCAACCGAAGGAGCGAGGGGCAAAGTCACGCACGTGGCTGTCGGAGTGATTTGTGAACGGTGGTACCTCACGGGTTCCCAGGGACGGCTCCCAAGTTGGTGCGTTTGCTGACCACGCTCGTGGCGGGCCGGAAGCGAGCGGGAGCGGTACAGGCGGCCACAATGGAGCTAATTCGGAAGAAGATGAAACCGTACCAACCGTCGGAGCAGCTGGTGGTGCGCGACAGCGTCAGCCTCAGCATGGACGAGGATCTGAGCGACGACGTGGAGGACGAGGTATTCATTCGGGACGGGCGCACCTGCCGGACGTACGAGGACCGGGGAGCCCAGCGGCCACTGATGGCACCGAGGCGCAAGCACGGTAAAGCAACAAGTGGCAACGGTGGCTGCGGCGGTGGCGGCGATGGTAGCGACGGAAATGGCGTTGGAAGTGTCCTTGGCCTCGGCGGCCGCTCTTCCAGCCCCATCCACAAGAAGTACCGCCGCCGGAAGTGCTGGAGTTGCTGCGAACCTTTCTGTTACGGGCTTGCGGCTGTCACGGTCCTTATTGGTAAGCCTTGTTGTGTAAGAGAGAAAGAGAGCGAGAGAGGCAGAAAATGTATGCATGTGTGTGTGTGTGTTATCTGCACAATAAGCGCGCAATTTACACTATGCCAATGTAAGAAAAAAAATGTGGGATAATAACAACCCCGAGCCACTAATGGCTACGAGAACCATACGTTGGTGCAGGAATTGATGAGTTCACTGCCGTGGAAAAAACGCACGAAACACCATCACAACGTAGGAGTGTAAATGGCTCAAGTGCGTTGTGCCTCTGCTTCTCACTGCCTGTTAGTTTTAATGAGTTTATGAATTATTGACACCTTCCTACCTGGGAAGATATGCGAGGATCTTGGGAACTACTTTCTCGCCGGATGTGTTTACCCTTTTCACCCACGAGTTAGCCTGAGATCTGCGTTGTTTCTTGAAGCAACAGGGGGCGTTACGCCAACTCGTTCGTTCGGTCCCAACTTGGATCCTTGCAATATGTGCTAATATTATTCGAAAAAGTTGTTACAAACTTTTGTTTCTGTTTGAATTATCCATCAAATTATCCACATTTATCCATGTTTGAACCATCACATGTTTGAATCAAATCTAGCAAAATAGTTTCTCTTTCTGAGAAGGAAACAAGGAAACAACCCTTTCTAACAATGCCATTCGCCACACAAATCACTATAGACAATGCATGTAGAGACTTTTACTGTTGACTTGTCTCCTTAAATTAAATTCTTGTTTGTACAGTTTATTGTATTTGTTGGAAGGATGACGTTGCGGAGGTTAAACGTATTTTGGTACGTTGACAAAAACACGTCAGTAAATCGTTCTAGAAGGCAATCAATCGCCTGATCCAGCCTATTGAGGATCTCGTACTTTCTCAAACATTCTGTGGAATAATGCGCAACAAGAATGTTCACTAATCATTAAGGAGTAAAACAATCACAGCGTTGAAATAAAATAAGCTTACTCACGCTTAGATACACCAGTCATGGCTGTGTCATGCATGTTTCTCCTTTTATCAGCCATTGTTCACAACGTTATTATTGTCATCAAAACGAAAAATCGAGTTCAGCGCTGGCATTAATCAAGTTGCTGCTGTGGGTATACTTACAGCGTAGTTAGTATACCTAGAGCCAGAAGTGGCTCGCCCGTAAATCATCCGTTTCGCTGCACCGATTAATTGGTTTCTATGCGAAATACATCAGTTCAACATCCGTTCAATAAATTGAAAAATGATACTGACTAGAGGAGGATACTAGTTTTGTAGACACTTCAACCACCATCAATCGGCTCCGCATTAAATCAGAACTTTTTTTCCAGGATTGATCGTGCTGGCTGCGCTGTTGTTGACCGCTTTCCCACAGCCGTTGCAGAAAATCAAGATATGGTTTCACAAAGAGTCAACCTTCGGCAGCGCCATCATGCGGGACAAGTTCAGCAACCTGATGTACACGGCCGACGGTAGCGCGGTCTACGGCGTGGGCAACGGATCGCTGGAGGTGGTGCCCTGCACGCGCATTACCGTACAGAACGTGTGGACGCGGGTCATTGCGAGGGTCAACAGCGAAAGTCCCGTCCGCAAGCTGGACGTGAACGGCGACGGCGCGGAGGACGTCCTGGTCGGGTACGGCATCGACGAGTTGATCGATGACGGCATCCGGAGTTACATTCCGCAGTGTACATCTCGCAAAACGGGCATCACCGATCTTTGCGGTGGTGGACTGATGGCACTAGACGGAAGGACCGGATCGACTCTCTGGCAACGTTGGACCTCGTTTACGATCTTCTCACTGCAGTGCTCCGGAATCGACATCAACTCGGACGGATCGGCGGACTGTGTGGCGGCCGGACGCGGTGGCCTCATACTGGCCATCGACGGCCGCAATGGACACATTCTGTGGGAACTGAAAGATTACTCCGATCTCGAGAGCTACGCCGAAATCAGTATCGATCTGTACACGATCAACGTGATTCGTGACGCGAATGGGGACGGCATCGCCGACATTGTAGCGGTACACGTGGAGGAAACGCAACGAGCGCACGGTGGCCATATCAAGCTGATCTCCGGAGCGACCGGTGCGATCGTGCGCAGCATCCCGACACCGTTCCGCGAGGAGATGTTTGTGCCGATTCAGGTCCTGCGGAAACCGGATGCCACGGATGCATTACTGGTGGTAACCGGCGGTCAAAACTCGCCCGGTGGCGTGTACGTGCTGCAGCTGGCCAATCTTATGAAGTACCCGGGCGAGAGTGCTTTCGAGCCTATCGTCAGACTCGAATCGTCCGGGTTCATGGTGCCGGCGGTGCTGACCGATCTAAACGGTGACTCGATGGAGGACATTGTGGTCAGTTCGTTCAACTCGACCGTGTTCGCGTTCGACGGCGCGAATCGGACGCTGCTTTGGTCGTACACGATCCCCGACTCCGAGAGCGTGAGCTCGATCGTGCCCGGGCACTTTGACCACGACAATGTGACGGACTTTATGGTCAAGTACAACACGGGGCCTGGATTCCCGATCTACTACTACTCACAGACGGCGCTGATCAACGGCACGAACGGGAAACCGTTCCTGGACGCACCCATCAAAGACGCCGGGGGATCGAACGGGTTGCTCGGAGGTTTGGCACTGTCCCAGACTGGTGGCGGAGACTTCTTCCTTCACTGGCAGATGCAGTGCCGCAATCACACCGCCGACACCACGGACGAATACCAATTCATTCCCGGTAGGCTCGCCGACTCGGAGTGCCGGAGTGGGAACGATCTCACTGATTCCCTTTCTTCCCTACAGAGAGTGACGTTATCCAGCAATCACGTGCCGACACCTGCGTGCTGCGCTACAACCAATCGTCGATCCTGAAGCTGTACGCCATCACGCGCCACGTGGAGCCCCCGGGAGCGGTGATTTTCTCGTCAGACGACCTGAACATTCGCTTGAACGAAACCGGATCGTCCGTGGCGGATCCGCCGGGCAGCGTTGCACCGATGAAGCATCCCAAGATGAAGCTGAAGGGACGCAACGATGGCCAGAGTAGTGCCGCGTCACGGAAAGCTTCCATCGAAGCCCCGACTTCCGGTGGTCAACCAGGGCGGGCCGGAGATGTTCGGATGGACAAGAAGTTGGCTCCTGGGCGGCTGGCTGGGCCGCAATCGATCGTACCGAATGAAGGAGTGATGGTCGAGGGTCCAGGACGCACGGTGGATGCTTCCGATCGACAAAAGTTAGCTTCCCGCCCGAAGTTGGACATGGCGCAATCCATCGACACGCTGGCGCAAGAGGAAGCCAAGCGGCAGGAGAAGCTGGCGCTCAACAACGTCTACAAGAAGTACATTTACAATGCGAACGATAACACTGACCGGGAACCCGGAGACGAGATGGAGGCTGCCGGTGCTAGAGAGCGCACTGGTCAGGTAGATGACCGTAAACCCTATATCTATCTGCCGTACGATCAATTCGAATCTGACTCAGTAAGTTTTGATTCTCTCTGCATATGACAAGAGGTTTCACATTGCCTGCTACAACACTTTCTTCTTGACCAGGCAAATCCTTTTTTGACCAATCAAATTCCTCAACCTGCCGCCGGAGACACGCTGGACTATGACTACGGTGCGTCACCAGTGGAGGACGATGGAAGGCCGCTGCCCGGTTACCAGCGACCACGCTACCGTGGTTCATCCGGATCCCACTACCCCACTGGTGGGCGAGACGTTCGGAGCAAGTTTGGTGTTTTCGGTAGGCCCGGTAGAGCCGGTATCTGTTGAGTTGAACACAAAGTACATCCTCGTTTCGTTTTCGGTCCCACAGACGACATCGACTTTCACGATTCACAATTTCACGATCCATCGCTGGACGAACAAGTATACAACGAGTCCAATCCCAACTCGCAGATCGTGAAGAAAGTGTTGCTGAACGATGAAATCGTAGACGAAATGAAGAACGCCGATCCGGGAAGCAAGGGCTCGAAGGAGACGCTTTGGGATTTGGAGATGGAAAAGGAGGCAAAGGAGGCCATGAATGGTGCGGCAATTCAATTCGAATCTAGCGTTATTTTGGCATTACATTTCGCTTCCTTCCATTATTTTGCAGATCCGAATGCGATGAACTACGAGTATTCCAACAAGGCCAGACGGCAGACCGGAGCAACTGCCAGCGTTAAGGGGCCTTCGGCCTCGACGAGCTCAGCCATGCCCTCTTTCGTAAGCTCCTCACAGGCTACTCTTACCGTACCGAACGAAAACATTCTTCCATCGATCGCGTCAACCGGTGTGCTGTTGAAGCCGATCGCTAGCTCACCGGTCGCCTCGCCAGCGCCACCGACCACGGGATCCACCATCGATTACGTGTTTGTGATGAACATTCGAGAGTCCGAGGCGTATCCACCGCTGTTCCTCGACTCCGATCTCAGCTGTATCCAGGAGAAGCTTCAAGCGTATCGCACGTACCGCAACGAGGACATGTTGCAATTGGAGAAGAAATTTCTGGCCCAATGCCTGACCGCGCGAGTCCCCAATCTTCAGCCCGCCTACCAGCGCTACGAAACGCAGATCATTGTCGCGCGGCTCGAGATCGGATGTTCCTGCAGTGCGGAGTTGGATCCGGCGCGTGAGATGTGCTCGCAGCTTCACAGCTACGAACAGCAGCGCTGGACGCAGTACATGGGCAACGAGGGCGATGGTCGCTACTGAGACCGTGCCGGTGAACCGGAAGAGATCAAATAAGATTCCGGTTGGTGGTGCGGGTGCGTGTATCTTTCTTTCACAATTCTTTCTTCAAACTCAATCAGACTCCATAGAAGAATACCGGTGGTGGAATCCTTGAAGTTTGCAGGCTTTTTTTGACGGCCAAACAAGCACGACATAGACGATCCCATTTCCTTGGCAGCTTAATAGGCTAAAATGCAGTTTTGAGAGATCATTGAGGGAAAGGAGTGTTAGGACCCACCAAAGAAGCGCAGCTACACACGATATCGATGTGCATACACGAGCGGCAAGACAAATCTCTTCACATTTAATCCTAAGCAGCAGCAGCGAGCAAGTTTCACATGCAGCCAAACATGCTGACTATCATTTATAATCAATCTCCAAAAATATTATAACATGTGTGGGTAGGATGAACGGCAGCTCGCGAGGACAGTGCAACAAAATTTTTGGTGGTGGAAAATAGGAGAACCATTCGCAGGGGAAGAATCGAGTGTGTAAATATATCATCAGGATTGGAGGAAGAAAATCGCAATTTGCGCATTGTTTTGGGCGAAAGAAATCAACATCCGTGCTCCGTTGTGTTACACGTTTGCGCTTATATTGTAATCGAATCTGTGTTCCGACCGAGTCGCGAAGAAAAACCAAACCGTCGAAAACGCCAGAAATGAACAAAACCAACCGGTGCGCCCTACTTTTTAACAACCTGAATGACATCCTCGTCGCTCATGACGTGCGAGATGCCAACCCGCTGCGGCGAGTACTTGGTCGAGGTACCCCATACAAGCGCATACTTGAACGCGGCGGCCAGTGTGCGATGGATGGCATGGCACACGTGCTCCACCGAGACGCCCTGTAACAAAAAGAGAACGAGAGAGAGAGAGAGAGAGCTATGATGCGAATCCGGGAATACGCAGATTAATCCGATGTGGACGCACCTTGCGCAAGATGAGACCGTCATCAAAGTCGGGCGGCGCTCCCGGTTTCTTGGTGTATACGCGAATCAACTGCAGGTGTTCCCACAGTACCTCGAGCAAGTAGTCCAGATTGAGGTGCATGTTGCAGCTAACGACGACCGAGAAGGGTTGGCGAGCCAGCCGATCCACTTCCTCGATCGAGATCTGATCGATCTTGTTGTACACGTAGATACACGGCACGTAGATTCGGTTGCCGGTCACCACGTCGATGAACTCGTCCTCGGTGCAGTCCTCCCGGAACAGCACCTCCGCGTTGAAGATTTTGAATGAGTGCAGTATCGTTTGGACCATCTTTTCGTTGCATCGCGTCAGCGTGCAGGTGGCGTTGAAGCTAAGGCCGCCGCCCTTCTTGATCTTGAAGTAGATGTTCGGCTTCCGTTTGTTTAGCCGCAGGCCGACCGACTCGAGCTCGTACTCGAGCAGATCGCGGTGCACGTTCGGCTTCGTTGCGTCTAGCATCATCAGCACCAGGTCGGCGGTGCGTGCTACCGCTATCACCTGCCGGCCGCGGCCTTTACCTTGCGACGCCCCCTCGATGATACCGGGCAGATCGAGCAGCTGTATGTTGGCGCCCTTGTAGTCGATCACACCCGGGATGCACGTTAGCGTGGTGAACTCGTAGTTGGCCGCTTCGCTCTCGGTTTTGGTCAGCGTCGACAGAAGGGTCGATTTGCCGACGGACGGGAAACCGATCAGCGCGATACGCGCATCTCCCGACTTGAGCACATCGAACCCTTCGCCCTTCTCGCCCTTTTTCGACGGTTCCAGCAGTTGCGAGCGGTACTTGGCGAGTTTTGCTTTCAGCAACCCGAGATGATACTCCGTCGCTGGAATGACCGGAAACGTGACAAACCGCGCTCTGTCTTTTTCATCAAAAACTGTCCGCCACACGTACCTTTATTTTTCTGTGTTTTGGCAATTTCCTTCTCGATGTCGGAGATCTTATCGAGGATACCCATGATGACGGTGAGTTTGGGAGACTCCTTCTTCTCTAATTGGCTATCACAGCGAAGATCTTTCTAAATCTCACCAATTTCTGGGTGACCAGGTTGTTAGTCGATGACCGTCGGAGCTACAGGCGACGGAGTTGCGGTTTTGCAATACGGACAACACCATCGGTATCTCGGACAGCGGCACAGCGATTCAATGTGATTTCCTTCCGATGTCGATGCCGTGCGAGAATGACGTTTACGGTGTCAGACGCAAGCAAAAGAAGAAAAATATTGCTCAAATGTCAATATCGTCTTTAACCGACTGATGAAATATTTCCCCATTGAAAAGGAACGAAATATTTCACAGTGCACCACTATGGGACAAACGCTTACAATAAAACAGCCGTAAAAATCAATCATCGAAATGCTTGCCAAATGTACAGTCGGTTAAATTAATACGCCCAGTTCCCAACAATTAAAAAACTTTAACAACGTTAGAAACGTGATTGTTTGTGTGTGTTTTTTTATATTTATTTATTATAGTACATAGGTTCGATCTGTTTCTTTTTTCCCTTCCTCAGTTTCATTTTTTTAGCTTGCCCCGAATCGGTTCTTTCGGTCGAGTGGACAGCAACAACGTGTTGGAAAATCTTCCGCAGGTCTTTTATGCTGTTATTTCTGCGTGCCACGAATTCCTATCCGTTTTACTTTGCTCCTTCTAGCCGCCTTAAGCTTTACGCTGTAAGTGTGTGTATATAATTAAGATTAAATCTTTTGTTTTCTTCACTATCCTCATATATTTGTTTATTCTTATATAAATATCTGTATGTACAAAACCCATAATTAACTTTGTTGCCTTTCCATTTTCATATTTGTTCTACATCAACTTATGGTTGGTATCGCTCCCGCGATCCTTTTTAGATAATTTTGCTTTGAGCATCATAGATATCGTGTTTTACGTTCGCACCTCTTTCTCACTATCTGCCCGTTTGAATCCGCCAAATTGCGAAACGGGCTTTCGCAAAAAAGAATTAACGCTCGATTTTGTAAACGGATGTTGAGTACTAACGGCAAACATCAAAACGTACACACGCTTGAAAAGGATACCCTCCGGTGTGTGGTTCTCTGCTGCGTTGCCTCATCGGTGGTGGTTTTATTTGCCAGCATGTTCCTAGCACCCCCAAGCAAGGTGTGTAAAAATTGCATTTTTAACGTTTATAAGCTTTAAGGTTTGCTTTTCTTACACGTAACATAATTATTTGCACACCGAGCGAAACCGGGAAAGTAAACAGCGAACACAGTTCAGCAAACACCTAGCGTTCTTCACAACGTTCTCGTCGTCTTTTGTTTGGTTTCTTAATTTCTTAATTCAACTTTGCATTTGCATTGTTTCCCATTTGTGTTGCTTAGTTCTTTCGACCACCTGCTGCGTCGGTGTAGTGCTTTCATGTTTCAAACCATTTACAGTGTACCTATTTACAAACAGAGATTTGTGGAACGTCGACAACCAACAGCAGCAATAGTTCGCTGTGTAAAGTTTTTACTCTGTTTTAAATTTGTTTGCTAGTTTGTTTGAGTTAAGGTGTTGCATTTCGGTAGAAGACCGGTCGGTTGTTCTGCGGAACCCATGCACCACCCTCGGTCCTTTTATTACATTTAATTTGTAAGGAAATGTTTTGTTTTTGCTAAATCGTTATGGTATTCGAGTTTTGGTTGCTTGTATGGATGGAAAAGTGTGATCAAAATATCGTTAGGTTAAGGGAAGGAATATAATTGAAGACTTTTCCTTTCCCTCAGCATCGATAAAAAGCTGTACATTCGGTCATGCCCAGGTGTACGTTACGCTTATTGTTTCATAGAACTTTCTTTTCTTGCCTCTTTGAAAACACCATGACGGCCATTTTGTTTGCCACTCTTGAGCTAGTAGTCTGAGCATCGAAAATGATCGTCTAAAAATGGTCGTCTGATAATGATTCTATTTATGCTCGCTTTCCGTTGCTCCCGCGTGCTTTGACATATTTTTTTCTAGTAATTAGAGCAAGAACATGCCACATACCCCGAAAGCGACGACAGTGGGACGTTTCGGTACCTTCCACCTCCCCTTTACGCTGCTGATGGGATAGATAGAGTGTGTTTGGATGGATTTTCTTTTCACTGATCGCAAGGATGCTGGGTGTTAAGTCTAACGATACAAAAAATAACTCCCGCACTACAATGCGTTTGGCGTGGAAACTTTTGGCAAGGGTTTTCGTCCCAGTTTTCTTAGTTTTGTTTTAGCTCTTGTTCTCTGTAGTAATGCATGTTGTCTCAGCATGAAACATTCACCCTCCTTCAGATACTTTTTTTGCCGATTTCTCTTTTTGAGCTGTCTTTTGATGCGTTTTCCTTCTTCTTATGCTACTATTTCGCCCCAAACCGTTATGCGCTATGCATTCATCTGGGACACGATTTCACTACGTTTTAGATTGAGCAAATTTCACTTGGATCCGCTTGGCACCGCTTCTCTCGCAAGAGGGTCGTGCCTGATCGGAGTATAAATGGGAAAAATTTGAGCAAAAACCAACGCATAACCTGTATCTTGTGGTGCACATTTCTGTGACGTGTGACTGTGTTCGCCTGGCGTGTGACTGTGAGTGTCGCAGAGTCGTCCATCTCATTTTAATTGCCTCAATTTCCATATTCAGCTCGACTGCTACACGGCGCACCCTGCTCACTTATCCTACATTCTATATTTTACTGCTTTCGATATTTGGCTATATCAAACGGTGTCGCTAATCAATTAAGGTTGCTTGCTGGCTGGACGATGGTGTAAGGAATGCGCGCAAGCTATGACTACGTAATAAGAATGGGAACAGTATCCTTTAGAATTTCTCCTAAACAACGACCATTAGAGTGCTCTAAACGTCTTTAAAAATGCCTAACGAGCAGGAAAACGAACGGGAAAACGGAACAATGCTTCTAACTACGAGGAAATGTGTGCTACACTGCGACGTTGAAGGTATTAATTTGTTGTTTGCATAACGGGTCTCGAATTCGTTTCCGTTTTTCGGTCGGTTAGGGACAGAAAAGTGTTTTAGAAGGCAACTGGGGCCTGGGAACTGGATATTACTTTGCGGCAATTGAACGAAACAGGTAGAAGTAACAGAAGGTGAAGATTTTATATTTACAAATACATTTAAACAGTTTGCACATCGCGCGGGATACGAAAGGAATCGTAGCCGTCCTCTTTACCCTTTACCTTTACATTTTTTATCGCATGCACTCTCTTTCTGCCTTCCGGAAGATGACAACGGTAGCTTTTCCTAGTTTTATTTCTTTGCATCTCTCTTCTCTCTCTTTTCGGTACTGCTATTACCTGGCTTTGTGCACCTCTCCGTGACTTAACTTCGGTTTTACAGAACTTAAACCTCAATCTGCATTGTGCAGCGAAACACTAAACCCACTAACCGTCAGCCCAATGTTTCGATTACCTGAAAAAACACCTATCCAACGCCTAGTGGGCGATTCATAACCGTGTGTGTTCCCCCCTACAATTAAGCTAACCTCACAGGAAACAACATTGGGGAAAGAAAGCTAGAGTGCCCTCAGTTTATACAGCTACGGATATCACGGTCTACGCATCGCCACAGCCACTACGGAAACTTTTCATCTACGGCGGAAGTGGAAAACCGTTTTCCTCTCGTTTACAGGGTTTGCGTTCGCGGGCTTTTTGGGTGCTTGGACGATGGTGGAGAAACAGATAACAATGAAAAATCTCGGAAAAAAACAGTTCAAACTAGTTTATGTTAAACACAGACCACTGTGGATGGCGTTGGGAGCAGTGATTTCTGAACGGCTGTTGACCATCCTACTTTCAAAACCCCACGGCTATTACTCCCCACGGATGTTGAGCATTATTTTGGGAGTCTTTAGGGAATCCTCTGGGCGGATCTGCGCTGTCCGGTCGCTGTGCGGCCCCTAGCTACCTGGCGGCTTTCGTTTGTTCGTCTGTTGTGATTGTTGGTGCCACAAAAAATAATCATGGAATAAGCCTTCTATTGACGTTTTGCCTTTTGAAGTGCACCGTTACGACGTGGGCTCGCAATGATTGTGTTCTGGTTTATGGATTTCTGCTATCGCCTCAGCCATCGGTGATCTTATAGAGCTCTTTCGTGGAACTAGACGAGGCTAGACGAAATCGTTGGTAGCAGGTTTGTTCAGCGGTTCTTGTGCCTGTTTGAAACGAAAAAGAGTGAAAAGAGTAAACACGATTAGTAAATTTGGCATCTAGCACCAGGTAAGATGCATCTAGCACCAGGTAAAAAGATTTTAAATTTTACTAAACGTAGAAGAATTAAGATTGATTCTAAAAACAGCCTAAAAACGCAATGCCACACATGCAAACCTTCCCTAACTTCACGGCTCTCGGCAATCACGGAAAGAATAGTTTTATTTTAAAACAGAATACAGCATTTGTGGTTGTGAAATAAAAGCAAAGGGGCAAACCAAAAAAAGGCTCGTTGGCAAAATGGCAAATTGTGTTCAATGAAACAATGGCAAACGGAGAAGAAATGAACAAGCACGCGTACGTCATGCAGCATCGTAAAGAAAATCATCGAATACAAACGAAAACGGTGGCGTTCCACTTGAAAACGAGTGGAATGATTCGTAAAACGTATAAAAAATACACCCAAAAACTCATGCGGCGATCGGGCGATCGGGATGCTGATTTTTGATTCGAATTCGCTAACATTCCGCTAACAGTCAAAACGAACGGTAAACGAATGGCGGCGGTGGCCTGTGCGCTCTTACCTTTCCACCGACCGATCGGAGGACTTTTAGCGGACTTAACCATAGCGACAAACGGTGCGTATGGCCCCCAAGTGTTTCTTAACGCATCTAATTCACCGAGTGGAGGCGCATGGTGTTTCTCAGCGGTCTGAATGGTGGTGATTGCTTCGGGTTCGGCCGGTTTGTTACTATTGTTTTTGGTTTTTGTTTGGTAATTGTTAGGTTGACGACGTGTGCTCGAGGTGCCTGATGGTGCTGCGTTGGTGCTGGTGGTGCATTACGGAATTTGATGATGGTTGGTGTGCAGTGCAGAAGTCGCCGTTTCAAACTTTAGTTTTGCGCTAATAATTCCTTTCCAATGGTTTGCTTTGCAGCTTTTTGTGGTCACTTTCTCTTTCTCTCTCTTCCTCTATTTCTTTCCCATTCTTTCCTTTCCCTTTCAGTTAGTGGGCGAATGGACGGTGACAATGCGGCTTCATGTGCGGTAGTGAAACGTGTTAATCTTGAGAGGGCGTAGTTGATGTTTGTACGTTTGTAACAAATTGGACCAATTGTGTAATTACGCACAGAAAGAAGATTGGATTTCGACAAAATTGGAACAAAACCCGGCCAATTTACACAGGACAACACGAAGCGAGAGAAAGAGAACGGGCGAATGGAGCAATAGGGAAAGAGAAAAAGTAAGAAGAGCAAAGCAGAGAAAGAGAGACAATAAATAATGTTAACGGTGGCTAGTAATTCGTGGCGTCCTGTTTTGTGTCCTGTTGTTAGCGGCACCAGGATTCAACGTTGTTCGATGGGTCTGCTGTTTGGAACAAGTCAAGGGACTCATTTGTGGTCTTTAAGGAAACCCTCTGTGTAGCTTATATCTATTAGTCCGATTGTTTGTTTTTGGCAAATAGTTTCCTTCTTCATTGTGATGCGTTCTTCTCCTTTTTTTAATTTGCTTGTAGTGCGAGCTTCAGTGCAAAAGTTCATTCAAAGGCGAAATAAATCTCCCCTCGCTTCTGGCGCACTTTTGGGCCACTTTTCCCATTCAGTGTGCTTTAAATGGGTTCCGTTTCCGTTGGCCATTTCGAGTCTCCGTTGTTGTTGCTACGAGTGCCCGGCGAGAGCTTTATTTACATCCTTCTGCTTTCCTGCTAATACCACGACCGAAAAGGACACGCTCAGTCACGAGCGGTAGTCGGAGAGAAAATAGAATGAACAAAACCGGGCGGATGAATTCCTTTCTTGACCCGCTTTTCTTTCCTAATCCGGCCCGCTCTTTTAGCTGGTGGCGTTTGTCTGGTGTGCATCCGGCCATTCGCGTCCGTCCGTCCGGCACCGTTCCGGAGTTTATAATCCTTTCACGTAGCCACGTAGCATGGAAACGAAAATGAATGAATCCGAAAAAACACTCGTTCGCCGTTCGCCAGTGGCGCATTAGAAGTCAAACCGTGACCAACGGCAACGGAGTCCACAGTGGTCCGGTTCGGTTCCGGCGTCCGGTCGGGACGGGTTTCTTTGAAGCTCGCCAGTACGCCAGTAGTGGCCAGTTTCGGTCTCAGCTACATGTCCTTATTAACGGAGCCGGGTGCCGAGTTTTTGCCAGCCAACCCGGGCATGGCAGGCGCAGTGCAAAGAGGGATTTATTTTTGCGCATGGAAAAATAATGGCTCCGCGTGAAACGATGGTCCGGCAGCCACCGAGGACTGCACTCGCGGCGCAAGTTGCCCACGACAACTGGCTGGCCACAATGCCGCTTCAACGAAGCGCACTCCCCACCGGTCGGCTGACTGTAGAGCAGCAATTGCTTGGAAGGCAATTTAATCTTGAAACTTCAACTACAGAAAAGTTCACGGGTCCAACCCAAAGTCCGGCCCATGAATTCGAGTAACAGCGTGGTCTGTTAAAATAGGACCGACAGGAACATTATTTGCGAAAGTTAGTGAATGTTTGCTAATCGAAACAACATCACCAGGCCCCAAAACCGTGGCTGGGGGGCCCTGACGGTGTGAACACGGGGGAACTGGAAACCTTTTTTCAAGACGGTGTGGTATTTTCCTCGGGTTGATCCCAAAAAAAAGGTTCACGCTTCGTCATTTTATACTCCATTAGCACCGGGGGTTAGAGTAGTGGTGAATAATTCATGCTGATCAAGCGTGAGTGACACACAAACAAAAATGGCCCCAGCTCGTGGTAGCCCGGCACAACCGAACCGTGCCGGTTCATTAGGGAACCGACAGAACTTCTGCCACCGTAAACCGGTGGCCGCCGAGGGATTTCATTTGCCCATTCGGTTCTGTGTGTTTTTTGCGCGTTGTTAATTCTTATTTCCCCCAGTTCAACAGTTTACGGAATGGTCGCCGACGAACTCCGTCCGTCCGTCCGTCCGGCTTCGGATCTGAGGCGTGTCGTGTCGCTTCTGGCCGGAGAAACCGGTCGCGCAAATCTAAATCTAATGAGTATGTACCGTACACCGGAGGGCGTAGAGCACTCCGGAACGGAACACCTCGAAGCGGTCCTTGCTCACATTAATATTTACTGAGCGCCTTCACCTTCCACCACCCGGCCAGGGACGAGCTCAACAAAGCTTACGAGTTAGTTGCCTAGTATTTGGGGCCGACGCAAAAAAAAAAACAGAAAAAAGTTTCCAGTTAGTGTTTAACTTGCTGCCATGTGCCAGGAAGAGTGGCACTGCATGTGTGGGCCGCTACCGGTCGCTTTAATCAGTTTAATATCTGCTCATATTTGGCCATACGCGACCGACTGTACGCAGCCAGCCCGAGGCGCGAGCGTTATTAGTTTCGAAACAAAAAAGTAACGGGACGCCACACGGCACGGCACGGAACGGTCCCGGGGAAACGGGGTCACACAGGCCTGTACAGGGGCCCACATACGCGCAACGACGACGCATGAGTCGACGACAATCCTCTATTTAATTAGCGTGTGTGTGTGAGCAGGTTTTTGTGCCCGCCGGTTGAAGCCACTCAACGGCCACGTCCTGTCGCCGGCGGGCTCTATTTCTGGAGCACGGTCCTGGATGTGGCCCTTTTTTTTTGGTTCCCAGGGAGCGAGCGGACCAAAGGACGAACCACCAGACCGAGGCGGGCCGGGTGTCGGGTTAGTTAGAGAGTTTAGCTTCCCAGCAGCAGCCAGGCACAGCGCAGCTCTAATCTCGGGTAACAGCCTTTCGGTAGCGCTGGCCACGTGCCGTGCGTGCCACATCACGCGTTTTGCAGCAACATTCGACGGCACAGCAAGGACGGCGGCATAGTTTACTCGAATTTCCGTTCGGCTGGCAAGTTTCGCTTCGCTTGTCTTCCTGGTTTGCTTTCAGTTCTTTTAGTGGAACGTTTGCTATTTGTTTCTGGATGCCTTTGTTGTTGCCGTCTGTTGTTTGCGTCTTTTCTTGAGTGGGACTGTGGTAGGTAAATGTTAGTTGTATTCGCTTTCGTGTTTAAAACGTTGTACACGTTGCGCGGGTTGTGAACGCTTTCGCTTTGACATTGGCACCGTTTGTTCTCTTTCTTTTCTAGTTTGGCTTTCTGTTTCTTTCGGTCTTTCTTCCCTGGTTTCGCTACTCTATTTGTCTACTTGTCACAACTTTTCTGTTCTCCTGCTCAGTTTGCGCTTCGGTTTTGGGTAATGATTTTCCTACAGTTTTTTTTTTGGGTTTTATGTTGCACCGTCCCGTTTGGTTGTCACTTAGCTGCATTTCGTGTGTGTTTGTGTGTGTCGCCATGATTCACCGTACAAAGCGGACCCCGCTCGGTCCGGAGCCGGGTTAGTCACCTTCTCTCTGGGTTAGTTATGTGAGAGAATGGACATGTTCGGTGTACTTTCGGGGGATGTTGCTAGTTTTGGAAGTTGGCGTTTGTATGCTAGTGCGGACTGCTATCATCTCACACACCACATCTTATCTTATGCTGACGCTGTAGTCGCGGGCCAGTGCTCTTACCTCTTCGCCCACGGTGCTCGGGTACATGCGGCTTTGCATGTTCTTCTCCAGGCTGAACTGGTCCTCGGTCGTCTTTCGGTAGACGGGATTGTCGAAGTTCATCGACGTCGAGTTTCGGTGCACATGGTGACGGTACAAGCACCACGTGACCTGCACAGGGCAACGAAACAGAACGGTAATCGTCGGTAAGTCGGATGGTCAACGCGAACGATCAAAGTCGTTATGGAAAAAAAGAAAAGAAACAACAAAAAACGGTTAAAAGAAGAACCCATTGTGGCACGGGAATAGAAACGGCCGTTTGCTGAGAACGGAATGGAATCGAAAGAATAAGCGCACAACAGAGAGCTTAACCGAGAAGACTGCGAAAGTCAAATGGGTAGCGAAATGAAAATCGTTCCTATTTTGAAGCGCCCACAAAGAAACGGAAACGGAAAAAGCAAACGCATACAGGAACCACTACGGAAATCACTTACCGCTAAGACGAGCCCGATGACACACCCGATGATGATTATAGCGATGATGGCCACCTGGCCCGAGTCGTCCTCGACTACGCCCGGGTGGATGATCGTGCCATCGGTGCCATTTCGCATCGTGGCTATTATAAATATCCATTTAATACAGGAGCAATCCGACGGCGGCGGCGTGGAGTAGCAAGATGAACCAAAGGAGGAAAAAAAACAATGCGAATAATGTTAGAAATGTCTTGATTAAAATTGAGCATGGTGTCCTGTAGTAGAACCACGCTCGGTGGGGCTAGGAATCGGGTCGGGATATCGTCGCCGTGAGTATGGACCAGCTTGGCGATTGTTAGAACAATTACAAATACACGCGCCCCGACGTCGACCCGGTCGGATCGTTGGGGAACCCACACCGAGACGAGGAAACGAGATAATCGAGGCGGGCGACACAGAGGGAAACCACCAACACCGGAAGTTAGTATGGACGCGTCACTGTGTAAGTCAACGTTTAGAGGTGAGGGAACAGAATGTGGCCGCCGTGGGCGACTACGAAATGGTCGGTGGCCTTTTCTATGGAATGGTGGATGGTCCGAACGATGGACGTGGAGCGTGCGCGGAGGAACCGGTCCGGGTTATGGATGCTTTCACGGAGTCGCCGAGAGCTGGGAGAGAGCGAAGGCGTCCAACGGCGTCGATGCATCTTGGCGGTGGTCTTCCAGTGCGAAGGAAACATATTAAAAAGCGGCATAAATAACGACAGTAATGGAAACCATTAGTGTTGCTCCTTCGCCCGGTCCCAGGGTTCACTGTGGCCACGTGAAGGAGCCCCAGTAGTGCCCAGCCCAGTTGGTATAAAATGTTAATCACGAAAGCGTCCCCCGGAAACTCTCGGGGTTCATCAGGGCTTTGGGCGGCGGCCCGAGAGAGAAGACATGCCTCGGGCTCGTCTATTGTCTTTATAGATCATAATTAAGTTCAATTAGGGAATGAATATATTTTTTAATTTTCACTCAATTTTCCCCCGGTGGAAAGCCGGTGTTTTGCTTTTAGTTTTTGCTTGGCACAGCGTTTGGAGAGGTTTTTGTCCAGCACGGCAATTGCCGGGAATTGAGCCGTGAGCTTGATAAAATGATCGAGGAAAGCGAGAGCTTTTACGCCATTTCAATGAATTTGCATATGTTTCTGGTGGAACATATTCAACTTGTCGCGTGAAGCAAGGCAAGGCAACAAAAAGAAAATTTGAAGA
Organism: Anopheles cruzii; assembly: GCF_943734635.1. Classification (NCBI taxonomy): domain Eukaryota; kingdom Metazoa; phylum Arthropoda; class Insecta; order Diptera; family Culicidae; genus Anopheles; species Anopheles cruzii. Next base: position 43,125,551 of record NC_069145.1, read on the forward strand.
GCAGTTTTTTCGCTTTCTCACGTTCCGATAGTGCGACCGACCCCGGGAAATCTGGTTTCGCTTTCACGGTGCACAAGGAGCGAAAACAAGCCCATCCACATTCAAATCACTGGACTGTGTTGCCGTTTCAGTGTGATCGAAGATTTACTCCAGATTTCTTCTGCAAGCCCAACGCAGAAAGGATGATGATGATGATTGAGGTAATGAAGAAAGTCCTATGTATTAACTATGTTGCAATTGGATGTGATAGAAAACTTTTATCAGTAGTTGAAAACCGTGTTAAATTGTTTTGATACACAGTTTTTGTTGGGTCCGAAAATAAGTCACAACAGAAACGATCGATCACAAGTATGACTCAAGTCGTCGGTAGCTGTTACAAGACATCTTACTGACATTTCGATAAATATCTGGATAACAATGTATTGTGAATTTCATGAACGTAGTTTATTTAAAAACAACATTAACAGGTTTTTGTGGATTTTTAATCGAACTACTATGTTCGTGCATTCGGTTGATGTTCATCGTACGCCAAAAAGAAGTAAGCACGTTTATTCGAATGAACGTTTGTTTTCAAAATCCCGAGACCTTTTGACTGGCTCGGGAATACTGAACGATACTGGAGCTAATTCTGCGAACTCTCAATGCGTTCGTAATATCATACACACACAGCGCTCATCAAGGACTTTTGACTTAATGAGTTGAATATGGTCCTTTTTGAGAAATTTTAATTAACAAATACCTATCGGTCCTATCGGAATCTCTCGGAATCGTTGGCCTCGGTGGCAATAAATATTGTGCACATCCGGACGAACGAAATTCTTCAACATTCCAGCAGCTAGCAACGTCACCGTGCACGGTGGAAGGACAAAATTGACGGGCGGCCGGTGTTGTGCCGATTCCGAGAAGGCCATCATGTCGTGTGGAGGGCTAGTAAATAAATAAACACCGATTGCCCGAAAATTCGAGAAAACTTTAATTAGAACCGAAATCAGCACACTTTTCTCGGAAGCTAAAACGTCCCATGAAAAGCCTTAAATTCGAATCGAAAAGAAATCGCCACCCCGAGGCTCGTGGCCTTCGGAGAATTAGTGGTCGGAAAGGCGGAGCCACCGTCGTTGGAATCGAAACCTGTCACTGTTGACTTCCAGTGACTCACCGGTGAATCCTTAGCCTGGTCAAGTAGTACAGTTAAAAATGAAATAATAAAAAAATGGTTCGTTCGATAAACATGTGGTACATCAGGTTCCAGCCATCATGCCACCGAATTGGCTTCGCGGCGGGGGGGCAAACCAGAAGCCCGGAACCAGAAATAGGGGGGTTGGAAAATTATTTCCACCTTCCGGTTCGATGCTCCGCTGAAGGCAGAAATTACGTTGTGGCCACTGGGCCGGAACAGCGTGACCACATCCGACGATGGGGCCAAGCGGACCAAAAATTAAAAATCAAAACCGGGTCCTCCCGGACCGGAACCCAGCCCGGAGCCGCCGGTTCCAGCATATCTGACGTTTCACGGTGGAACCATCAATAATGCGAAATGACTCCCCCGGTTTTTCGAGCAACTCCATGCTGGGAGAACAAGTCCAAAAGCAATTCTACGCATGAGGGATTTCTTTGGCCCACGGCCGGCGCCATCGCGCTGGTCGCGGTTCGTGGTTTCTTCGCGTTGACCAGTGCGCCTGGAACCGGAACCACCAGCCGCAGCAGCAGCGCCGTGCTACGGTTCATCGGGTCATTTGGGGGCTCCCTCGGCTCGACTCGGCTGGGGTGGCCAATTTATTCGCCCATTGAGCCCGGTCCGTGCCGTGGGATTTTCCGATTGACAACCACCACGAGAACGAGAAGCAACAAACGGAAAACTAAACACAAATTACCGTCCTGGCGCAACGGTGGACTGGCCGCGACTGGCAGCGGAACCATTTTTGGCAGCGTAACAAATTATTCACTTTGTACGCAACTTTTACGTGGCGGTTGCTGTGCGGGCGCGGTGGCGGAAGTGCCCGAGATTAGTGCTCGCTCGCCGGCTAGCGGGTCGCGGGTCCCTCGCGCGCCAACACCGCACCCAATAAATAGCAATATCCATAATGAGATTACAAGTCTTCCGCTCGACCGTCGACGACCAGCCGTTGGCCGTGGGCACAATTTCCGGCTCGCCGTGCCGTGAAATAAGCTCGTCAATTAGAGCGCTCGCCCGGGAGCGTGCCCGCGACGTGGCACTGGATGATGGATCAACACCGTATTCGTTCTTGGCCCGAGTTCGCCCGGGGAACGCGAAGGAACGGAAAGGATAAGAAAAAGAGTCCCGCCTGCGCGTGGAATGCTTCAGCAAGCGCCATTTAGCACGCAGGTTGGCGTTGGGCTCAGTTTTGCGCTAAATGTGGCCGGGAAGTGATACAGTTTAAGTGGCCGGCGAGGTTTGGAAAGTGTTTGAAGCGTGTCAATGAATGAAGGGCTCCAGGTAAGAGTTTTTAGTTTACCAATCACGGTTTCGAATCGAATCACACCTGTTTTAATAGCACGATGATTTAAAGAACGGCACTTATGAAGTGCAAAACTGAACAAGTTTAGTATCGGCAATAGTTTAACATTTATCGTCTTTTCTAAATCACTCACTAGGTTAAGAATTTCCGAATTCGTGAAGAACTTTGAGAAAAATTTATTTTACCTCGCTATTCATCACAGCTAGGACAACGAAGTGAAGGCAGGTTGTTGGTTTTTTACCGCATTCTTGCTGGATATAACAGCAAAATTAAACTGTTTCTGGTAGCATGTAGTTCCTTGATGTGTTTGGTGAGATTTAATAATTTGTATTACTTGCATTCAGTTCAATTCTTGTCGTCTTGCTTCGTTTCATTACTTCAAACTTTTCCATCTGAATATGTGTTTAGTGACTGGGTCTGACTAGGTTTACTTTCAAATTAATAATGGTTCTGGTAGACTTGCACTGTGAAGCGGCCACCGCAGTAGAGCGTGTTCAGATCCTTGGTTCTTAACTTCAAGGAAGGTATCTAAAATGTCACTTTAACACAAAAAAATCGCCTTTCAAACTCTGACAGCGGTGCCATTAGAGGTTAAACTTCGCCGGAAACAACATCCGGTGGAACGCCCTCTTCCTAGCGAACTTGATGCTCGGATGCATCGATGAACGGGAACGAGTAAGTTTCCGAAGCGACCCGAACTAAAAACGGAGCAAAACGAAACGACGAGTGATTGGAAAGAATTCAAATTCGAAGGACATCACCACGGCGGACGGCGGTGCCTTATGTTGCGCTCGCGCGCCACATAAATAACGCAAGACGTACTACCAGTGCGCCCGGCCAAGAGGAGTCAGCCATGGCTGGGTCCAGGGCCCGAAACCTGTACAAGGTGAGTTGGCATCATTTTTTCACAAAAAAGAAACACATTTAGGCAAACGAAGATAGAAGCCGTCTGTCGCGCCGAAAAGTTCCGTGCCGCCTCAGGCCGGCTCGACACGGCTGTCGAAGCAGCAAAGCAAGGCCAACGAAAAACGGCGAGGAAAATTACGTATGCGAACGGCGCACACAAGACGTTCGTGATGGGGCACGCGGGGCGCGTCCGTGCCGTGCCATAAAACTTACATCAAAAAGTTGCGCTTCCAACGCCAATTTTTAACGACCGGACTCGCGCGCTCCTTCCGCGAATCAAACGCTCGGCAATCACGGCAATCATCACGCGGCCGAATGGCAGCACCTCAAACACACACACACACACACACACATACACAGATACTGCAGGAGCATAATCGTCTTTTGAGGTTTTCGCGGCACCCAGACTGGTTTTTCCGGTTAAAATCTGCATCGGCACGGAAAAGTCAAAACTTCCGCCGGGAAGATTGGTTGGCAACTGTGGTTAAAAGGTGAAATTATTTTTATTGTCTGGCCAGCAACGCGTCCTGGCGCGTCCTGGGATCACACAATTGCACTTTCGGTGCAGCTTTCGGGAGTATTTGCATTTTCGGCTCCGGTTCGGGTTCCCGGTTCTACGCCGAAAGTCGACTGAGTGCGGGGGTAGTGGGGCTTTTTCCGGCGAAGGATGAGCCCCTCGTCGGGTCGGGCTTCCGGTACTCGTTAGTCACCCTCCATTTCGCGCACCCCCGCACACCGGATAGCTCGCCGGACCGGAAATTAAAGCCCCAAACAGATCCGCATCCGGGGTATCCGAGAAGACGATCGGCGGCCCGCGTCTTTCTCCCGCGGCCCTGCCTCCCGGGCCCGATCACATTTCGGTGCGTTTCCTGTGTTGCGTTCGGCGTCCATTTACTTTTATTCCGACTCCTCATCGTCTCTTGCGCCTTGGAAATGGAACTCGGAGCAAAGTGCACACAGGACACAGGATTTGCATCAGCCGCTTTCCTTTCACGTCGTTCTTGAATCGGACATTTTTAAGTGCGGAGCGAATTTGCGCGCGTAGCTCTGACACGAAACGCTGTCGAAGCTCCGGCCATAAAACGTAATGTCGGTGCTCGTGGAGTTCGGGCACCGAACCTGAAACAGAAATCCAGACGCCAGAAAGCCGGCCACAACCGAGAGTTACTTCCTCGATGGGTTTAAAGTTTTGTAGCTCAAGACTTTGGGGGGACGGTTTTCCCCTGTTTCGAGGCACACCTGCCTAGCGTTCCCAGCCGGAAGTCGCGCGGATGTCTTACAGAAACCACCGGAGAGCTTCCGGGAGACGCTCTCTAGAAGCCAATTGGAAAATGCGACACTACAATTCCGGAGCGGCGAAAGCTAACACTTTCCCGGGACCGTGCGGGACAGTGGACACTCGAGCCGGTCGGGGGAAAAAAAACCTTTACTCGAGATGATCATCCGGCGCACGAAATGAACTTCATTCTCCGTTCTCCGGGAACCATTACCGGGAGTGGCCGGAGCTCGAATCCAGCCGGTGGACAAAGTTCACCGAAGTAGAGTGGCTTTTTGTGTGACGGGCGATGGGCAAGGAAACCACCAAGGATATTCCGACCCCGGAGGAAACAGAAACAAAACAACGAAACTACCTTGCCCGCTGTGTGTGAATTGTGTGCCCGGTCCGGAGGCTGCAACAAATAGAACTGTCCTTCCGAATGAAATATGGAGTCCTGCTATTGGCTTAACCACACTCTGCCCGTGGCTTTCGCTGCTGCCGCCAGCCATGGTCTGGGGCAGTTGCACCGGGCGCTAGTCGTCGTCGTCGGCTACTAGCATGCGGTATTTGCACCTATTTTGCTGATAATTGGATTTTTCGGTTCAATTATTGAACCGGTGTGCGTTTGGAATGTGAGGTTTCAGGGGCAGCTGAGGACACCCGCACACACACACACACACACAGTATGGTTTCTTTTGATACCGACAGCGACTCGGAACTCGCCAACCGGAAGCCGTTGGTTGGGCAAAGTTTTAATTAATAAATGGTTGAGGAATGATAAACATTTCGCCAAACCGCTGGGCTGCGGTTGGCGAATCGGTTGGAAAGAACCGATCCGGAATTGGCTTCCAATTCGGCTTTGGCTTCACACTGCCCGGTGTTCGTCGGTGCTGCGCATTGTTTTGGGTGTTGGCAAACTCGTTTTGTGCTCGGTCGGTTTGCGCACTTCCAATTAACTGTTCCAAATGGGTCGGAGTGGTTTATGGGGCCAACCCGTTTGTGGACAGTGCAACAAGTGCGACCACCGTGGTCGGCTGAATAATCGAAAATTGGAATTGGGGTGAATTTATTTGAAAAGGTATTCAGCATGAACGGGGTCCGGGGTCAAGGACGCACTGAACGAGGCAACTGATACAAAAAGCCACAAGTGTACATTAAAATACACGTTGGCATTTTTCCAAAAGCCACTTCATCGGTCGCATCGTATCGCCGGCGAAGATGTTTTACTTAATGATCAACGTGAAAACATGTTGTGCAACATCGGTTTTAACGCGTTTGACTCGGGCTCATTGCCGGCACAGTTTTCCCCCGCCGTTTGTGGCTGCTTACCGGTGTAAAGTAAACATCATACGGAGCGCATCTGGTTTTTACACTATCACGACAAACCATCAATCAAACCACGGCGAATGCTAATTCCCGGATTAATCGCGCCGAGCCTAGCGCCGATACTAATTGAAAATAAAATATCAATAAGCGGCCATCGCGGCCGGTGGCAACAACGCAAAAAAGGTGGAAACAAAAAGCATGCACCCGGACACGGAAACACTTTATCAATTTATCGCCACATTTTGCGATCGATGCATTTGCCGATGTTTTTTTTTTGCTCTGTCCGGGTACCGGGTGCGGTCAAAGTCCCGGAATTTTAATCTTTTAATTAATATTCCGCTCATTCACCAGCCGGCCTTCCGGTCGCTGGGCATCGTTGGGCCCAAGCGGGTCTGCTGTGCTTGACTTAACGGGCTTACGTGTCGAGCCCCCAGCCCAGCCATGCCAATGGCCTTATCGGGACGAACTCTGGCACCGGTGAATAGTTACACTACAAAGGATTTTCCCACTCACTTACCGGCCCGCGGCAGCTCGACTTTTACCGTTATTACCGTGGTTCATTCAATTAAAAATCTGCTCTTGGCTCTTTGTGTTTTTTCGCCAATCGCGGAAAATCGTGATTAATTTATTAACGTATCACACCCAGAGTGCACCCCAGGGTGGCCGCGGTGCTCGGGGCTATGGCAAAAATGGCTGCCGATGGGAAGGTGGAATTTTTGAAAACTAATAAATTCACGAATGGCAACGGTTTGACGTCACAAGGGCACAGATTACGTGCATCGTTTGCAAGAAAGTGTTGCAAAACACAAATTTCTGCCGTAATCCATTCACTTCTTCTTCAATCACTCGTTCCCACTCGTTTCGGTTTCCGCGTGTACCTTTTCGCTCGTGACTGTGCTTCAGCATGATCCACGTGATGTTCGTAAGACGCATTACACTGCACAAGTCAAAAAACGTGAAAAATGTACAAAAATTATGTACACGCGATACAAAAATAGATCCTCTCGCAAGCCGCTCACAGGTGGAGGCGCCTGGTAGCTCACTCGCGCAAAGGGAAGGATTCACGGGAGGCAAACGGCCGTCCGATAGACACGTCGGCGGCTGACTGAACGCGCATTATACAATCTCCCTTCCGTCAGCTCATCGCGCTCGTTTAGCGTGGTGACGGTGGGGGGTAGAAAGAAAACACCAAAATCATTTTTAATAGCCAAAAGACCGAAAGGTACAACGGCTCCTAGAGCTGGAAGTGGAAAACATTGTTTATGCGAAATGCACCGAACGGGGAGCGGGAAGGCGTACACATCGAGTTGTATACGCCTTCTGGCCGTCTTACCTAGGATGCTAGGCTATAAATTGTGGCATAATCGTACCCGGGTCAGTGTGGCAAATACATCATTGTGAGTGGAAAACGCGTTGTTTCATTTTTTTTGGCGAACTTTCATAACTATTGGAAGTCGGACCATCACTATTGCCTAAACAGAGTTTTTCATTCTGAGACTCTCAAAGCTAGAGATCGGAAGCCGAAAATAGATAGAGATAGAGCCGAAAAAATCGGATCATCGGAAAAAAGTGTTGTTGTTGCATTTTTGTTTAAAGTGCATTTTGTTTTAAGGTTTAAAGTGCATTTTGTTTTAAGGAAAAATTGTCACAACGATCCAAAGTGGTTTGACAAGAGTCGAAAACCGACAACAACGAAAGCCCTGATAATACTTAAATGGTCTGTTAGTAACAAATAAGAAACCTCATCTAGCTGAGAGCCCAATGTGGCTCGTCCGTAGATCATCCGTGCACGCTGAACCATTGATTCATCGGTTTCTAAGCGAAAGACTTCCTTTCGATCCTTGGCAGTCTCAACTTCAAATCAACATCACCAACAATCAACATCAGCATTAGCCGTTGCATGAAATGTTGTTTCTCGAGATTATCGGGAGTTGATTGCTTAATTGTCTCTTCGTATTACAGTTAACAAAGAGATGAAAACTAATAATGAAAGCAAGAAGGCATACGAGGTGTGTAAGTTGAAAGTATTGGGTTGATTCAAAATGTCGAGTTTCGCTCCGAATGAAGTGCGTTTACGGCATTCGCAACTTTTGCTTTTCCATTTAAAGAACAAAGAAGTCGAAGCACATCGTTAGCTTGTGGTAGACATGTTCCACTAATGAAAACAAATGAGAGATGGTTTCGGCAATTTGAAAAGTTGTTCTGTAGACTTAGCCACATCAGAATATCACCTTGCCGCTTCAATGGGAATTGCGCCTGCAGAGCAGCACTTCGCCGAATATAAAGGGTTCCCAAATTTACTAAAACGGTATCCACTATTTGCCTGAACGATTGGAAAAATGTGTAGCAGAAAACGTTGGTTACTTCGAATAAAAATATTTGAAGGTTCTCCTGAAAGCTACGCGTTTTCTTCATCGAGAAAAACGACCAACTTCAACTAGCATACTTGGTACATAACTCGAAAGAGCTCGATTTCGCGAACCAATGGACAGTCTGCACGCGGAAGGACGAAAAATAGTTTCAAACTCCAAGTTACTCACTTATTAGCGGCTTAAGGAGTCTTTACGGGCTGGTTCGTCGCCCGCCATTCTCATGACATGACCAGCCCACCGGAACCTGGCGAGGCGTACAGGTTGCCTTGACTTCTTTCACCGCTGTCCCTCCCCACTTACGGGGCCAAATATCAATCTGAGCATTTTCCTCTCGGACCCTCTTAGGGTTTCGTCAGTTTTGGACAGATCCCATGTCTCAGATCCGTATGTTAGTACTGGGACTATGAAGGTTCTGTATAACCTCAGCTTCGCGCTCTAGCGCAAATCTCCTCAGTTATGTCGTTGTTAGTGCTTACCTTCCCCAAGTTAGTAGTTAGTATATTGGGAACCTACGACACTTAGATACACGGGGCCGAACTTAGAGCACAAAAACACTGGCGTTGCCAAACGAACAAAGGTGGAAAGAAGAAACAGAATCACAACAAACGACGGACGGACGGATAAACCACGGGCCTCGGGTTCTGGTGGCTCGTCACACACACACAAACACGCACACGGAACGGCGTTACCTCGGTACCGTTCGCAAAGCCACCTCACGTGCTCGAGCGAGGCGGCCAGCTCGTTGTCGTAGAGCGCCCGATGCTGGGCAGCCGCCTCGGCCTGGGCCCGCTCCTCGGCATCGGCCGGGCCCGGCGGGAAGAGGTTTTCGAGCAGATTGAAGCGCTTGCGCTGCTCCCAGTAGGAGTACTGGGGCGGCCCCCCGTCTGTCGCCGGGACGCGGTGCATGTAGGACCGCACCAGAGCGTCCCGGTCGCGGACCGTCTTCGCGGACCGGAGCCGCTCCATGATCGCGACCACACGCGTCAGGTTGGTGCAGATGGCGGTGAGGTGCAAGCTGTTAGTGATGTTGGTCCGGACCGGGATCAGACCCGGCGGACTGAGCCCGGGCAGCGTCAGGGTCGTTTGCCCTGTGCGGAACCACCACCGCGAGCGCGAGATGGGCATGATGGGATGAAGCGGATGCGGGATGGATGGAGCGGAGGCATGAAAGAAAAGCATGGGTCAGCATATTTATGTTTGGTTCGTGACTGTTGACTTTCTGTGGCGCCGTTTGTGGCCGATGCATCCCCACTCCCCCGTCACAGATGCACCACAGTTTCGTGGTTCTCCGTGACTTCCGGCTGACCAGCGGAGACGGACGGGGACGGACAAACTTCGGGTGACGCAGCTGAGTTTTTGAACTATCGATCAGACACGATTAGCCACAGTGGAACGAGCCGGTGTGGGAAGTGAAACCCCGTAGCCTAGGACCACAGGTGCCGACCGCTCCGGAGTCCGGAGGAAGTTTGGGTAATTATTTATGGGCCAAACTTTGTGAGGTTGGCCAGCCGATACCCGGTACGCTGCGGGGCTCGCAGGGTCGCAAGATAAATCACTGCAACATGAAACGGGCCGACTCCTTCCGAAGGCCGCCTTGGCGAATTGATTAGCATAGCGCGGGCCAGCGGTGGATCGGTGCAGATCGGGGTAGAAAGTTAATTTTGCGTCGTAATTCACAAATTGCCTTCCCGGCGCCGATGGCACTAGCCGATAGGGGACTTCCGGCCCAGTGGATCGCCAATCAGGCGCATCGAATGGCTTCCGAAGGGTAAAATGGGGAGAGAAAAAAACAATCCCTCATACGAAGGTGTGGGGAGGCCACGTGGGCGGAAGTGCCGCCAAGCACCCACCTTCCCCGCCTGATAGTGGTGGGATAAATGACACAAATTATGGATGGACGGTGGTAGTCCTGGTTAGCCTCACATTAGCCACCGGCACGCGTGTTAAATGTGTCGGGAAGTTAATTCAACAAACCAATCCGATCCGCAGGACGGGTAGCGATTTGGCACTTCCGGAAGGTGGTGCGCGTATCGCGAACCGCGCGCTTATAATTGGGATCGGGGCAATATGCGCGGAACGGTGGTGGTATAGGTTTTAGGTGTCATTTCGGGCGGGTGACATAAATTATATGTCGGTGCCGGTGCCGATGCCGAGGGGCTGTCCGGGCTTCGGTTCCAGTGGCTGAAGATGGATGGACCCCAATAAATCAACCGCCATTTTTTTAGGTCCCTCCCCGCTCGGCTGGCGAGATCGGCGGATGTGGCAACTGTGTTGGGCGAACACGAAAGTTGTTTGATGCTTTGTTATCCAATATTGAATTCAGCCCTCCAAATATTTGTTACGAGTGGTTCCGTGATTGTTACGCCTTTGGATGATGGCCGAAACTTTCGAATCAACAACAATGAAACTGAGCAGCTTGAGCATCCAAAATTTAATACGAGTGTATCCAGTACCAGTATCTTGCATTACTCATTTCTCACAAAGTTTTTATGGTAAACTTATGTGTCCTTGTTATATTAAAATTATTTTTTGTTCTTCGGTTTTTTTCTGCAGTTTTGTTTTGTGTCGTTGTTCAACTGTCCCTGATACTCCCACAAATATTTGGCGTCGTGTCATAATCTTTAACGTCAAATCGTTTATGACTATGCGGATTCATACGATTACGATACGATTTGACATAAGCGGGATCGATTTGACAGTTTTCGCTCGGATTTACTCCAGTAAGAATAGATTTGAATGAGCAAAAATGAGTAAATTGGTTTTAAAAATCATTTGAACGGTTCGCCAACCGTGCAAAGGTTAGGAAATTGTTTCCACAACGGTGCCAACCCGAGACCGTGACGTTTCTAGCCGAAACGACTGTAATTTTATGGAGCACCACTGTGTGGTGCATAGTAAATTCTTGCCACAAGGTAAGAAGGTCAACAAGTAGTAATGTTTGGCAGTTTTGAGACGTTTGCGTGAATCAATCCGTTGAAAACGCAAGGATATGTGGACGAAGAACTCGTGGATCTTGCAGATGACCCTAATGCAGATATCTAACATCGCGAATAAAAAATGTTTTGAGGATCGGAACGAGCGTTGGCATAAGTGCATTGCAGTCCACGGGTACTGTTATGAAGGAGGCATCAATGATTGTGACATTTTACAAATGAATTCCGGGAACTTTTTGATCACGGTGGTACGAACGTTTCAGTACCACTTAAAATCGTTTCGGTTTATCTACTTGAGCTATATAAGAGGCCTGCCTGACACGCCTCAGAAACTAACTCGGCGAGAGATAAACATTACAACAGGGTGGCAAAAAAAACGCATCATAACTTTCGATACAACCTAACATTAGTTTAGCAGCCAATTTAAGGCCCCACTAATCGCGCCCGGCCGGCCGGCCGACCGCCGAGTAAATTTAACTAAATGTTACCACCGGAAACGTGACCGTGTCGGTCGCGAGCTAGTGAAATCCGCAAATCAATATGACCGCCCCCCCCACCGTGATTTGCGGCCCCCGATTGGTTCCGATTGTTTTATGATCGGTTCTCGTCGCCAATCCGGCACATCCCGGAGCGCCATCCATGCTCTCTGTCCAGTTTGTTTCCCCATTTTTTGTTCCGTGTGACGTGAAAGTCCTTCGTCCGGCAGTGGCGCGGAACGGAACGTAACGATGCGTTACATTGCGCACTGCTCATCTATGTGGCGGCCCGCCCGATGCAGGCCGGCGATTGCGAAGGCATACTGTGAAGGCCGGGTTTGCATAATGTTGTATGCTAACCGGCCAAGGAATCGAACCGCACCGCGTAAATCACGCGTGTTGTTGAGCAAACATTTACGCGCCCTTTCGAGGCTTTCGGGGTGCGGGCGAGGTAGCGCAGGGTGGGCAATAAAATATCCGCCCATAAAACCATAACGTTAAAAGCTCATTCCCGGCGGCGGCCACAAGGGTGTAAACCCAGCCCGATCGGGTTGCACTGCAGCGGACAATAAATACGTGTGGCATAAACATGCCACGATACACGCTCACGCACGCGCTTCGGTGTAAGTGTTTTGCAAATTGATTCGAATCGGTTGTCAACGGGCTGGCGGCCGTGGAGGGTGGCAACATAATGCTCCCGCTCCGATCGCGTTCAATAAGTGGATTTATGGGTCGCCGCTTGAAAATGGTCGGTGGCGGTGTGTGTGGTGTACAAATATGGGCTTAACCTTTTCGCTGGGTTTTTTTTTCGGTTGGTTTCGTTGTGCGTTGTTGTTGCAGCACACCGCCGATAATTTATTCAACACCCGGAACCGTGCCCGGAGCGTCCGGTCGGGGCCAAATTAATGCACCGTTGCGCGCTAATCATCCATCCGAGTTGAAGTTCAAATAAATTATTTATTTCACTTCAGCGGAAAGCAGAGACAGGAACCTAAAAAAACACGAGAATACACCCAGCTGCGCCCCGGCCTTCGGGGGCAGCAACAGCAACCAAAACCGTGTTTAGTCAATCCCCGTAATTTGTTTTGGGGATCCACAGCCGGGTGCCGCTGTCAGAGTCTGTTGAGAGAATTATTAAAAGAATGATAAATCATTCAGCGCGCGCGCGCGAAGCAACGCACGTAGAAGCAATCGCCCAGGGCCCAGCGGGACTCTTCCGGGGCGTTTCGAAGTGCCTCAATATAGGAGGAGCACAGGGGGAGCACAGGAGCACTGCGCTCTCCTCCTTTCCGTTCCGTTCTAGCCATTCAGTCAGCGCCATCCGATTCCCGGTGCTTGGCCGTCGGGAGAGCTCAACTTTAATTCTCTTCCACCGAGGGCTTTTCCCTTTTCACGTAGTTTCGGAGCTACTTTATGGGGATAGTTCTTGGAACGAAGCAAAAAACAACGAAAGAACGTCTCAGACAATTAAGCAGAAAGTTCAGAAACCATTCGGGGCGATGTTCTGGGGAATTATGATTCAATTTGGCGCGGCGCGTCTTTCTTCTCGGTCGCCCTTTGCTCCCACCGTGCCGGCGTGGTCCGGTGCCTCCAGCCATGTGCTAGTTGCTAGCCAAGACACGGCCCTGAGCGCGCGTGCGCTGGTCGCTCTGAACGCCACGAGCTCTACGGGAGAAATGCCTCGTATGCCACGGTAATCTGTAACAAGCCCCGTGGGGAAAATTAGCGTAGGAAGATTGCCCCGGATAGCCCGGAAGTAGCCCGGCGCGACCGGTGGCGGACGCCGGCCGGGACAGATCGTGAGGTGAGGGGTTATTAATTACAATTAAGATTCCAGCAAACGGTCCAAACGGTTGGTTCTTCCGCTTTGCTTTTGGCAGCAAAGTTCTACCGTAGCTGGGTTGGGGGTGGGCGGGGCCTTCTCTCGGTGGTCCTGGGTGGCCTCCGATCGCCTGTTCGAAGCCCAAACGATTAGCTCCCCGGTTTCGATGGGCGGTGCAAAGTTTTTGCACCTCCATCGATGATGATGTAATTGGGCGTCATAGTTATTAGTGATTAGTTGCTGAGATGAGGTGAATGTCGGGCGCACCGCAGGGTTCCCGCCCCAGATCAGGGTAATGTTTGTCGGGGGTTTAATTCGTGTGTCCCGACGCCAACGAAAACCAGTTGTTCCCATTGTCACCCGTAATTAGTAGTACGGTGCGCAGGTCATTGTGTCATCCAGTGTGTCTTAACCAACGTGCAAATCAAACTCCCGGGATGGCCACCCAGCCACCCCTGCGTGCGGCAGTCACCGATCAGCTCAGTAAGCGTTATTCCCCGCAATGGTGAAGGTCGAACAGTCAAACGTCGGTAGACAGTGCGCTTCGGAAGAACAAGTCGCGGCCAGGGTCGCACGCAAGTAGCGAAAACCCGGCCCCGACCGTGGGCCATACTCACAGTTGCGCCGGCCGCCGTCATGCGAGCTAGAGGATGAGGATGGCGATGAAGAGTTGGAGGAGGATGAAGCATTGGCAGAGGATGCAATGATGTCCTTATTGCTATCGTAAATGTTACTAGAGTGGTGTTCGATGTGTTTGTTGGCACCGCCACGACTACTGTTCGTACCGTTGTTGCTACCGAGCTCGCCGCTCGCCTGCCGTTCGGTACTGTCCGTGTCGTCGTCCCTACTGGCTGGTTGGCTCTCTGCCCGCGGGTGGCAGTGCAAATTATTCGACGTTTTCGATTCGGAGCCGGATTTTTGACACGGACACACCAACGCACATATAATTGCACGTAGTTTGCATCCGATGAAGCAGGTTGCAAAACCAAACCAAGAACGGCACACCATGGCAGCAAGGGTGCAAGGGTACGCGATTCGAACCGGAGCCCGGCACCGAAAAAGAAAAAAAGAAAAAATAAATAAATAGAGAAAATGATAAAACGTAAAAAGGAAAATCGAAAACTCGCCAGGGAACATAAAATGAACTTATAAATAAATCAACAACGGCACACAACTGGCGCGTGACGGAGAGAGAACAACGGAGCAGAAAGATAAAACAAAAGACAACAATAGAGTCCGGCGGCGCTTGAACGCTGAAGCTGCGTTCCATTAGCGATGTCCCTGCCGCGAGACGTGGTAATGCACCGACGCGCGGACATTTAAAATTCATTAAAAGCGAACACACAGCGAAAAAATAAAAACAGACATCGCAAAACAAGCAAACAAGTGAACATGAATAAATAAAACGTGATGTACGCCGTGGTTGACGGGACATGGCTTTGTCCGGTGCCGTTGGAGCAGTGGTTGGTGGTTTCCCGTGGCGCTCCCGTGGGTCGATTGTTTTTCTTATCACGTTGACCTTTGAGCGTCCAAAGTGTCCACTTTGCCACCCGGTGTTGTGTTGGTAGGTGTTTCTTTGTAGGAAAGGGGATGTCTCAATTAACACTAAGCCGTGCACTTACCGTCTTCAACACACATAAGGCTGTCGCTCATCAGCTTCAGGCCGGTGGGGCACGCGCAGGAGATCTTCGGACTGCTGGCGCTGATTTGGGGTGCCGGTAGGCACAGATGCGAACAGTGGCCGTTCACCGCTTGACAGTGGTTCACACCGTCCGGCTGCCGGTAGGGATGGTACACGTGAATCGTCATCGGGTGTTGGAGCTATAGCGGGAAGATAGCGGAGGCTTTGTAGACGCTTGGGTTGATGGTGAACGTTTACGCACGCAATTACCATATGCATCGCCGTCACCGGTTCCACGTCTTTGCCGGTGAACTTGTTCGCCTTGAAGACGGCCTCCTTGTCCCAGTCGGTCCAGTAGATGTGATCCTCGAAGGTGGTGATCGAAAACGGATGCCGCAGGTAGTCGGCTGAGTAGAGGATAACGGTACGCTGGGAGCCATCGTAGTTGCAAGACGAAATGACGTTTAGCTTGGCATCAACCTGTATGTGTGTGTGTGGGATAGTTCAAGGTGTGAGTATGCTAAAGGGGATCCTTTCGTTCCTAACGTCGCCTTCAACTCACCCAGTAAACTCGTTTGCGAACCAAATCGAGGGTGATGCCGTTGGGCCACTTGACTTCATAGCTTACGATGACCTGCCGGTGAGTCCCGTCCATGCCGGCGCGCTCGATTCTCGGCGTCGTACCCCAGTCGGACCAGTACATCCATCTGTCGAAACATACCGTTACGGAGATGTCTGACACGAGGCACCACAGCTTGGTGACTTGGCCACTTACCCTTCGATTGGATCTAAAGCGATAGCCCGTGGAATTTCGAGGTCGTCCTGGATCAAAACCTTGCCCATATTGCCATCGAAGTTGGTCAACTCGATGGTGGACTTCTTGATGTCGGTGAAGTAGATGTGGTTGTAGATCCAGTCAACGGCCAATCCATCGGACGTAACCAGCTGATCCTTCACGACGACCGTCTTGTCCGAACCCTCATCAATCGGTGCTCTAGAGGTGAACAGGAGAAGAAAATTGAAGACCAATGATTGAGGAACCACCTGGCCACCGTCCTGCACTTACTTGTAGATGCGCCGCTCGGACACATCGCTCCAGTAGATCATGCCGGTCCGGAAGACGAAGTCGAGTGCCGTCGCCGATTTGGTATCGTTGACGATCGATGTCATCTCACGGTGGTCTAGTGAAATCTTGCGGATATCGTGACGCCGGGCAAAGAGCAGCGAAGCATGCCCTTCCGTGGCCTTGCAGCGCGTGTGGTCGCGCGGATCGCGCAGATAGCCCTCCACGCACTCGCACTTGAACGTGCCGATCTCGTTGGTGCAGTTCTGCGAACACGATCCGGGCTCTTCGCACTCGTCGATATCGACGCAGGTCTTATTGTCCGACAATTTAAAGCCTGGCTTGCAGTCGCAGTAGTACCCGGCGGGCGTATCGACGCACTGCTGCGAACAACCTCCGTTGTTCTCGAGGCACTCGTTTTTGCCACACTTGTCGGCCGGCTCGTCCTGGAACATCGGGCAATCGGGCTTCTTGTCGCACACTTTCGACAGCGGTATACACATGCCGCCGCCGCAGTCGAACTCCGTCTTGCTGTTACACTTCGCACTGTTGGTGCTACCTGTTAGTGGACACAAAAAACTTGACTTTAGCCCTGCGGATGTATTGCTGTGAGCATACTCCAGTTTTATTTTTACTGGAAATCCCTTCAAACAGTTAATGATAATTTTTCGGAAATTTTACGAACTTAGTGGTTATTCTGTGTGTCAATTTTGAGTGGCAATATTGAGTGGCAATTTTGATGTGCACTTCTTGGTACTGGACGCTTTTGGCTGTAATTGTAACCGAGGCTAGAAACGCCTAAACATTTCTGAAAAAGATTCACATCAAAGTTCTGGTCCACCCAGTCCTGCGGTTCGGTTGGATTTTGGCCTAGTCCTACGAGTGTTTCGGATAGATTGACAGAGATCATTTACTTTTGCCCCAAATCAACGTTATTCACAGAATGCGTTAATCGCTCTGGTGTTCTAAGAATAATTTAAAGGTCAGTTCAAATCTACGTTGGGCTAAAGTGTTTTCCCATTGCAGAGTTTAAAGGTCAGTTCAATTCTGCGTTGGGCCAAAGTGTTTTCCCATTGCTCAGGCTTTGCCTTGCATAATTTCTCGGTGGGAGCTCACTTTATTAATAATTTTGAAATGAAAAAGAGATAACCTTTTTGGAGAAAATCAGTTTGGATCCACAGGTTGAAGTGGATCAAAAAGAAGCAAACAGCCGCTAGTGCGCAACATGAATGCGTAGAGAATCTCTTTTTTTAAGTCCTACGTAATGTTCCAACTTACCGCCACAGTTGAGCTCGTCACTGCCATCGGGGCAATCCTTCTTGCCGTTGCAGAAAAAGTGGCCGTTGATGCAGATTCGGTCCTTTTTGCACTGGAACTGATCCGAGCGGCAGGTGACGTTGCTGCATACGGGCAGCATCTCATCGTCTCCTTTCGGGCAGTCCTTTTCGCCGTCACAGATCCAGCTGCGATGGATGCAAGTCACCCGATCATTACACTGGTACTCCATCGGCAGGCAGGTGCTGGCTATTGGCGGCGGCGGACTGGCGCAACCCTAGCGGATTAATGGAGTAACAATAACGCACAAATGTGTCATTCATTCCGAGCAGTGTTGGAAAATGGAGTTTCGGTAGCTGACCGTCCACTTACCCGTTCGTCGGAACCATCCGGACAGTCGGTTTCACCGTCGCAGCGCCACTTGCTGGTGATGCAGTAGTTTTCGGCGCACGAGAACTGCTTCTGGGGATCGCAGGTCGTCGGCTGGCAGCTCCGCTCGTCACTTCCGTCGCCGCAGTCATCATCGCGATCGCAAACCCAGCGTTTCTGGATACAGCGGCCGTTGGCACAGGTGAACTCGTCAGAGCGGCACGTTTCGTCTACAGAAAATAGGTGGCAAAACGTGATGAAAATATGTTCACTTTAAAGCAAAACCAACTTAAAGTAAGTTGCCCTGCTTCGATGTTGTGCGGCTTTTCGAATAACTGAACGAGGCGTCTGTGTTGAAGTTCAATTTTGGTTGTCAATAAACAGTTCGTTAGTAAATATGATGCTGAGTTCATTTGAATCCGCCAACCGGCTTCAACCGTCCTCCGACCGTGTCAACCGAGACAGTTTTAACAAATCTATTTTTTCTAAGTATTTGCGAAGCGATGCGTTTATTAAGAGTTTTCATTATTGACTTTACTCATTATTGACTTGAGACAGACCAACAAACAAGCACTTCATCTTTGAGGATTGATATTTTTTACCAAACAATTTGACAGATCGATTTTTTCATCCCGGCGGACCTCACTGCGGAACGTTCTTCAAAGTGCTGTCCTGCGTGGCAATGCATGACCCTGCTGACTGCTGATTATAGACAGCTTGAGGTTAACACGTTGGAACGTCCTCTTCGACGTATTCGCTAAATTCAAAGCATTGAGAATGACTTGAAACCCAATTTATTAACCATTAGTTTCTAATCGTTTTCATCCATTTAATTAGGGCAAACTAAACATTCTTTCAACTAATCCAAAGGTCTCCAACAAGTGGAAAATAGGTATTAACATTATGACAAAATGACAGAGAAAATTTAATTGAATTAGATTACCGCACCTTTCGCATCGAGAAGCCCCTGTGCCCTTCTTAATCATCTGACCTTTGTTTTCGTTCTAGCAACGGAGACCTCCCGGCGTGGCTATGGACGAGAGCACCGTGGGTTTTGCCAACAAAGGTACTTTTTGTATGAAACTTCGAAGCCAAGCGTTGGCAACGACTGAACTTTCACGCAACCATCGCTGCTTCAGGAATCGCTTTGGCCATCGGTGGAAAGGAAAATCGGTGTCATTTGAGACAACTTTTAAACGTGATTTGAGTACAAGCCAAAGAGTGGTTCATCAAGCATGCGAGAGCGGCCCGGAGCGAGCGGTGCACAACTAGAAAATGATAACATTTTATTAAAGTTTGCACCGAAGTTGAGCGTACTATTTGCAAAAAGGGCGAAGGGCCCATCACCGTCCGGAAACAATGTTTTCTATCTAAGGTGTCATCTCTTCCGGGGAGTGTCCGCGAACTATTTTGCGCACGGGCCACCGTCGTGATTCGGTGGGCGTTGGTTGCTGCAGTTAATGCAGACCGGCTTGTATCGTTAGCGTTGGAGTATAGCCGGAGCTGGAGCCGGAGCCGGAGTTATCCTTATTCTTCAAACCCCCACGTTACGAGTCTTTTGTGAAGTCCAAAGAGAGCAGCCGCATATCGGGGCGACGAAAATTTGTCAGCTCCTTGCTGCCAGTTACGAAACTCGTCGTCGTCGTCGCTGCCTTTGGCGGTATAAAAGTGTGTTGCCGCCACCCGGAACCTTGTGCCCGGAGAGGGATACAAAGTTTATTAAATCTTGCAAACTATGGTGCAGTGTGTCACACATTTTTACTCCGTTGGCTCTGTCCTGGTCGTGCATTTTGCACAGCGAAGCATTGGCAGTAAACGAACAAAAAAAAAAGAAGTTTCATAAGTTCTCGGCTCCACAGCACAGCACAAACTGCGACAAATGATTGACACAATCGAATTTTTCGATAACTTTGTTACAGTAGCACGGCGTGCCGGAAGTTTCCGGGGGAGGAAAATTTGTTACACCGATTTACAGTGCGCTGGGCGAACTATTTTGAGTACCCACGAGACCCCGGGCGAAGAACAAAGTTTCGCACATTATAATGTGTCAGCCCGCCGATCGTGGCGCTGTGATACACAACTTTATGCTCCTTACTTTCCAGCGACTGGCTTCGGGGGGCACTGCAGATTATCGTTCGATCGAAAGGGCTAACCAGTTTATAACGAATTCGAAGAACAAAAGGATCAGGACGCAAATACTGTTTTTTATTCACTTCCCTTACTTGTTTGTTTCGACAAACTATGCTTGGCATATGCTGTGCATTGCTTGTACTGTAGGGAATAAAAACCGACCGCCGTTCCGAGAATGGAGATAAAACCCGGAACAACAGCCGGGTTGCGGACGCAGAGAGTGGTCTGCGGACCCACAGGATGGTGACCCGGATCGGCCAATGAAACCAGCCAAGGCTAGGCTTTGATAAGCGTTACACATTCCAGGGCTAGTCGACCCTTCGATGTAAACAAACGAAACTAAATTTCATAAATGGATTAGCTTGTAGCGCTTCGACGGCCAGGCGACCTGCCGGGGTCCTTTATACTGCTACTACCACATTCAAAAGCTACATATAAAAGGACGTTCCATATTAGCATGCGTCAACATGAAATAATACATTCACCATCGACCTCATTTTTTCCCGTGCGATGGGAGTATTTTCCCGGCCCGGCTTTCCCATGGGATGGAAATTGAAACGCCTAAACAAATATCACCGAGTGGAGTCTGTGAAGTACTTCGGTGGAGCGTTGTTTCCTCTTTTGTGTTTTTTTTGTTATTGTTACCCTTTACAAAACAACGTGCAAAGTAACAGCCCAACCGTAACTAACTAAAAGCAAATGGTTTTTGCATCGCAAATATTAGGTTTCATATGGTACACACCTTTGGATTTCTTTAATTTGCCTCTGCTTGGAAATATGATGGATTTAAGAACTACGGCCATAACAACTGTTTCCAAATATTATGTTTTGGACACTATGTTTATGTAACTACCTATCATAAATCGAGCACTCTATCCGTAAATAATTCAAGCGGCCATTCTTTGTTTGGAATAAAACATTGTTGAATTCATACTAATGTTGAAACCGTTTTATGTGGTTTTTTTTTCAGGTACTCAATAGGTCCGATTTTACTGTCCGATCCACATGCATTTTGATCTGTACAAAATTATAATGTGACGTAAATGAGAAAGATGACAGATTTTTCTTAGCTCAATATTAATTTTATGTACTTCACTTTATAACTACATAATACTTAAAGATGAAATGTTGATCACACAAAAACAACATACCAAAAACAAATGTTATTTTTATATGCCCAGCAATGTCCGCCGTTGAACACGATTTTTTGCATTCAAATGCCGGCGCTCAGCAGCCGATATAACAGACTCAGCTTCGCATTCCAAAAATTCCATCGCACGCTAGTGTGTTTTATAGTGTCCAAATGCCAGCATACGCCCAGAGATGGATGAGCACGCCATAGGCGCGACGGTTGCAACGGCCATTCGAGCGCGGATGTTTTGTGCGTTGCCATGCAGAAGTGGCACCACTCTATGCTCCACGTGGGAATATCATTTTCGCGACACAATCGTCATCAACCGGGCGAGGGCGAGGACGTGGGATTTTACGATCAGTGTGCTGCCGGCCCGATATCCCCGGTCGGCGCCATTTGCGCGACTCGACCATCTAAATCTCCTCGCAAACTACAGCGCAGCGAGCCGTGTGCCGAGAGAAAATGGCCGCCGCCGCTAGCCTTTCGATGACACTGGCGGCCATTGTAATTTTTTTGTTGTCGTCCATCCCGTGTGGCGAACAGTTGCTGAGCTAGAATTGGGCCCGATGTTTTGCGTAGTTTGTGATAGCGAACGTATAATAAAACTGCCAGCTGGTCGGGGTTTGCTGGCGTGTGTGAAGCTAAATACTTGGTTCGTTGGCGTGTGGTTGTGCACGGGGTAAATTGTTTTGACGTTGTTCGGTGCTGGTGGCGGGCATATTGGGCGTCTAAACATACCGACCACCATGTTTCGGCGGTGCAGCCTTAAACCACGTTTCTTTCGCTACTTTGCTTCGGTCCCAGCCCAAGGGTGCCGTTGGACGGCTCTGACGTGCACTGCGAGCCCCAGACGGGTGTCAAGACGCCAGCGAGCTCCACTATACTGCAAGTGTTCCTGTTTTTTTCTACCGAAAGCAATTTATTTTCCGCTCGAAAATTCCTTTTGAAGATGACAAAAAGTCCCCGCCAGAAGCGGTGCGCTCTGAGACGTTTCAGCGTCTCAGAGCAAAGCCTCGTAATGGTAGTGAACGATTTGGCTACCAGGTAGCCTGATAGGACCACCGCCTGTTAAGCTGGATGCGCGCGGCCTGTTAGTTTCTTTTCTACCATGTCACAAACAGGGACCCGGAGTGTTCCCAGAGAACGGGAAGAATGTTTTAAGACTGTGTGTCGCAGCGTAAAGGCGTAACACATGAGCAATGTTGCCGGAGACGGCGATCCAAAATAGCTTGTGGCTTCTTCGCCCACTGGAAAACAAGCGGGTGGCAATTTCTGAGAAATGCAAGAAATGTCTTCACATACTCGAGGTCGAGCAAAGCGGGTCCATACCGGGCGGGACCATCATCATCCCATTACCAGCGCCATCACCATAGGAACCATCGGTTTCCAGGGACAATGTATGAAAAGCGTTCCCTTGTTGACCGTCTTTTGAAATGTCTTCGCCGTCCGCCGAGCAGGCCGACCGTAAATGAACTGCCACAGACAGGGCGCTGGCTGCTGCTTGCGAGACCACAGACCAAGCATTTAGAGACGGTCACAAACGGTCATCCGTAAGGTCTGCACAGGGACCGATAGGATCGCCTGTAGGTGGGACATTATCATTCCCGGGTTCCCCGCAAGAGGCCCCCTTCGGAAGGTCTATTTATACATTTGTGTCTTTATCGTTAGCCAAATGGTACGTAGCGCAATGGCAGCCCAAATTTGATGTCCTGTGCGGCGGCAGATCGGCATCAATCCGGTTCAGAGGAACCGCACGTGGTGCGTGCGTGGGAAATGATCCATTTCTTCGACTGTGAGCACCGATATCGGCACCGTCACCGCCGCAGCGACCTTAGATTCCCAAAAAGTGTCACTTTCCGACAAAAAAATATTGACATCCATCTTTCTGGTGACTTCCATCACGATGGGAATTAATCAGGTTTTGATTTCCTGTTTTGTAACCGCGTTCGCATCGCGGCACAGATCGCAATAGATATAGGCGATGCCACGCACGTGTTCAGCAGCCAGAAGAGTTGAGGTCGAGCTGATAGGCGCAGGGTGGTTTACGGGCCGAGTGCGCGGGGGGGTTGTGGTCTACCTTCCCCGAGCGGCCTCGGCACCCGGTGTGTAGGTGTGACGTGGAGAGTCCACTTTTGACACCGGGAGCCCCTGAGCTGACAGGGAACACATCGCCCTAGAGAGCAATCGGGGTTTTCGGGCCGGAAGCGCCCGGAGTCTGTGATCCATTTAAGGATCCCCTTTCTAGGGGACCCGTCGTCGTCGACGTCGACTGCTGTCGCAGGCTTTAACGTTGATGGACGTGTGCGTTGGGCGAACACTGCCTCACCTTCACCGGGTGGGAATACTCCCGTGAACCGAGCCCATCACCGATCGGCTGGAAACTCTGGTGCTCGGGCGCATGTGGCTTGCGGTATCGTAAAATAATAAATTGATTGTTAATGCATCGTCAAGCTTGATAGGATTTTGACGCTTGGACGCTCCGATGGATGACAGACATTTGAGTGTGCTGTCGGGCCGTGTGAACCGTGCGTGCATGGGCTGGCCTGCGAAACCCCAGCCGGGCACCCTGTGGAACAAATTCTGTGACCAGAATTTTCAATCCGCCCAAAAACACGTCCGAGCCCTCGTCTCGGTCGGCGGTAGCTACTCGTGTTTGATTTATGACCAGGTTCTTCATCGCTCGCTGTCAGCTGCATTGAACAAGATTTATTCGAATCAAAAGCCGGACCGAATGACGTTGGCAGTCCGTTGGGAAGGGAACGAAGGCCTGGCCGTTCGTTGGGTGTCACTGAAATTGACTTCACTTTTGCTCTCTATAAAACTGACAATATTTAAATGCGATATCAGGAGTCTGAGTTGGCACCGGGGCCACTGGGCTCGCAACTCGTCCTGGTTCGCTGGAACATGTCGTGAGTGGGTCGATCGTAAACCACCCGCCCGAAGGTGGGTGGGTTGATCGTAAAGCTTTTCGTCGGTGGTCAAATGCCCATACACAGGATAGCACAGGATACCACTCACGTAAAGTTGGATCATTAACGAGCATCAGTACGTCGCCACCGCCAACAGCTGCTGCAGTGGCGTACACACAGTACGTGACATTTTAACGACAGACCTCGGCCTGCCTCGGCGGTTGAAGGTGACATAAAACAGCCACCAACTTTTTTTTGGTACCCGTAATCCGGCGTAATTGTTTCGCAAAAAGCAGACCCAAGACCCTCGGCGCACGCGCGCCGGGAATATAAAATTAACAGCGCGGCACGCGGCTTTGGGCGCGTGCAGATCAATTTCAGGCGTGCGTCGCGGGTCACATTAGTCATTAGTATGCGCCCATCTGGGGAACCGTTATGCGATGCCATTTTCACATCGTCTGCCGCGCCGTCGAAGCTGATCACAATTATACCTCCCACGCCAATAACGCCCTGCCGGCAGCTTGGTGACTCATTAAAAGTGTTAGGTGATTCCGAAAGTAATAGCGGATTGGGCGGATTTTGGGTGGACGAAAAGGGTAAAGTTCCCTTCAGACATTCAGAGCCACATTTTCGAAAGAACATTCTGAAACGTTCGAAATACTATTCTGAAGTCGTTTTACAGGTATTAATTAGAGTGTATCCAGTTTCATAAATACTTTCATAGCGCGTCGTGTGGCATTATTTCGCTCAACAGAATCACATTCGCGAATTTACAAAAATCAGCTATGGCTCCTGGACACCCGTAGAGGTGTATAGGGTCGTTGCCCTTAGTTCAGTTCATCAAATCATCATCAAATTGTGCAATGCGTATCGTTTTGGGGTCAGTGTAACATCGACTCAGGGACTCCTTACAAGAATATGTTTAGTTTTTATTTGATACTGTGCTACGCAAACGATCGAAGGTGAGAGGCCGTAGTTACTACTGATTGCTACATTCATATTGTATATGCAAATTACATTGATTTGATCGTTGAGATAATGCACCATTTAAACTTTTATAATCATGATTATTCCAGTTAACTTTCAAATTTCGTGCAGCTTTAGTTTTGAAAGAAGAACGAAGATAAAAAGGACCAGGAGTTGCAAGTATTACAAATTAAGGCAGTGTTAAGATAAGTAACCGCTATCTTGGTAAAGATTTTGGTTTCCTCTTTCGAATAACATTTTTGTGGCGAGTGGAACGCCGTCAGGATACTAAATTAGCAATCGATTGAGGGTGCCAAACTTAGGCCGAACTACCGAGCCAGCAATAACGATAACCAGTAATAGTAATAACAATTTTAAAGTTAGATAGTGTACCATTTTCCCCCAAGCCGCCGAATGAAACTCGTCAGAACTTTCAGTTCACCCGAATAATTATGATCCACCAAATAAATTGCCATTTCTGGGCTGCCAGAGCTCCTGGGTGTTCGGTCGCCAAATCAGGTGAAAGGCGATACCGACAGTCGAAACAGACCACGGAAATCCTGAAGGAAGCAACGATTTTCCCGTATGCAAAAATTTTATATTGGAAAAGTTTCATCGTCACTTCTCGTCTGACGGTGGCACCGGTGGGGCGGTGCGTGGTTTTGCCGGAAACTCGACATGCATGTAAGGAGCCGTGATTCCGGAAGCCGTATGAATATTATGCGACAGCTTGCGATCGGCGGCAGTTAAGGATATTCCGAACATTCACACTCCGTTTTACCATTCAGAGCGCGTGGCACCGTTCGATTGTGAAATTGCTTTCGTTGGGCGAAGAATTATGGGGAACTTTTCGAAACCAGCAATAGCTTCAAAAGTGTTCGGGGCAGTGGCCGATTCAGCGGAATTTGTCGTGCGGACTAAAACGAATGCGCACCAACCAACCAACCAACCAGATCGGCAGATGTTTCTAATCGATGTGCAATTAGAGAGAGAGCCCGATTTAAAGAGGGATCCCTTTTCTTATCCGTTTTTGGCATCCTTAAATCATTCTCCGTTGCGTCAGCCTTCCGGGGACCGGAGTTTGCTGGCCCTGGTTTGCTCGCACCAGAAGGTGACAATTTATTTTCTCGTTCGAGGACTTTTTTTTTCGCCCAGATTTTGCGATTTCTGGAGCGCGAAATTCGATTTACACTATTTTACGGGGACATTCTGCTTCCGTGCCGTTCGAGCAGCTGGTTCGGAAGATTATGTTGCAAATTGTGGAGGCTCGCTGGGCTTCGTTGTACGCCCCGAAGGGAAGCTGAGGTTGCTGAAGATGGCTTCGGCCGTGCACTTTGGATCCGGATCTTCGAACCCGACCGACACCACTGCGAAAGACGCCGTGCGCCCAGACCAGGCCGACAAAAAGTGCAACTCCGATCGGGGCGTATCAATCCTGCCCCATCATAACCGGAGCATTATGTTGGGTCGTCTTACGAGCCGTTGTTTCGAACGACCGTAACAAATTGCAAATGCAAATACGCTCCATCTCCGTCCGGTTGGCTTCTGGCACTCCACTGGGCCGTGTTATGCTGGATGTCGTTGTTCTCGCATGACCGAATCGGAAAAGACTTGACTTCTTCACCGCACACACGAAAGACCGCTGCACCGGGGGCTTATCATCGGCTGCGGCTGTCGAACGTAATCCGGTATGAATATTTAATCCCAAACTCGAAACAAGTGCCGGGGTGCCCGGGCCTGCAATTCATCGACTCTGCATAAACATGATTCAGTTTCCATGCAGCTTTCCATTCATTTTTGCTACACACAGTGTCTCCAGCCATCCAGCCAGCCAGCCGACTGGCTGTTGTTTTCCACTTCAATCAATGTTAGTTTTCCGTTGTTTTTTAGACACCCTCCCCCCGCCTTATTTGTATGCTCAGGAACACCCCGGGTGCCGTGGCCGGGAGCGGGAGCATAAATTTTCGTCAAGAGCTTGTTTACGAATTGAATAATATTTTTCGATCCTCCCGGACCACGGTCCTCGGCCGGGCCCCGATGCGCATTAGCTTCCTTTGCAAGTGCATTCCGGTGCCGGCTGCACAGCGGGCACTCGAATCGATTCGAGAGGAGCGCAGCAGTGGCTCGAATTACTTGCCATTGGCGGAAACACACGAAAATAAAAGCGCGGCGGGCGGTGGCGAATGGCCGGAATCGTCGGCGAGTCGAGCGGTCTGTTGTGCCGATATGGCGAAGATGGCAAACAAAACAAAAATGTAGTTGCTGAATAACGACGGTGGCAAAAACGGTGGAGGGCTTGGTAAGTGCTCTCCACGAAGCACTCGCCGGAAACCGGAAGCGAACGGACGGACCGGCGATGAATAAATGATGGACAAACTTCGACGCCCCAGCACGTCGGCCGGCAGGCAGGCGAGAGGGATTTGAGAACAACAAACAGCGGAAGTTGAAGGGAGGGAGAAGGGGGGGCTTTAGTGGTGATGGATGGATTACGGTTCCGATTATTGGCACCGGCACTGGTTGCCGATGAGAAGCTGATACCGGGATTGGAGTCCACATGAAATAGATGAGCCTTGCACAGTACTGGTACATTCACACAAATAGTTCAATGCTTTTAGCTTAGTTTTTTTCGATTTTCTTTTTGCATTTCAAAACCATTTCATCCGTCATTCATTCCGTTCAGGTTCAGTTGCTACATGGCAGTAGTTAAAATTTGAATAACTGGTGGGCTGCGCTTACAGATACCAGCTGCTGCCGGGTCCGCTAGCCATGCTTCATTTTTGTGTTATGGTATGTTTTGAGGTATACAGCCCAATTAAAAAAAAGAAAACTAAGTCTAGATGATGCATTGACACATGTTCTGAAAACACACATTCATTATCCGTGTATGGTACATTGAGTTTGAAATTAAGCGAAGGAAGTCATCAATTTAACATTATGTTCTTACTCGAACAAATATTTCCATTCGCTAATTTTCTTTAACAAGTGCCTTTACTCTTTCATCTACTAAACAAAACCTTTTTTGTGAAATAGACTAAACCCTCATTTTCAACAACTGCTTGTTCTTAAAAAAAAACATTTATTTATTTTGTTTCAATTTCTATTTGTCAATCAAATATTATTACAGCTTGGTTTTGAATTGCTCTTAAGTCTGATCAGAGTTCTGGTACAGTCACGTGTAAGATATTTCAATTTCGTGTTTAGTTTGACCATAAATGAATTGTTGGAAACAATAGATCATAAGTCGTGTAGCGGTTAAATCCCTGTCAAACTAACAGTTTTCCAATTAATTCTCAGTACACTTCGCTGAAAATTCTAGTAAATATTTGAAGATACCAAGACCAACATACTGGACGTTATCAATGGAGTTATCATCTGATTAAAAAGATATGCGGCGGATGCACTTGACGGCAGATTTAAAAAGCACCTTTGCACGGACGAATCGTTCTAGGCCGCCATTTTACGAAAGCTAAAGAATGGGGCTGGTGAGCCTGATGCTCATAACGTAATGGAGGTGCCAGTAGACAGAGGAATGAACTCCTGTTACGTTTGTAATCGCAATCACGACACCCGGCATCACTAGAAGTGAGCAAAAATGGTACCCGTCGGCGACAGTAAAATGTTAGGTTAAATCGAAAAAAGTGCAATATTTTACTGCATCAAAGTTGGATCTGTTTGACGGAACTATAAACAAACTTAGGCAAAAAAAGTCTACTCAATAACAGTTACAAAATTCTATACAATTTACCACCCACCTCGAGAAGCTTTGGGAGACATTATACGAATCATACATCGAAAAGAACGTTTAATAGTTCTACCAATTAACCTCTACCTTCCAAAGATAGCGAACTATGCTTGACAGTCGGAGAGGTTGCCACACCAACGCCAACATCACTCGGTTGTGATTGAGATCGGTAAAACGAACAAGGCACTACTTTTTGATAGACCCAACCTCGAAGCTTTACAATGGTTTCCGGTGCCATTGGAACACGAGCACGTGCTCTAATCACAGAAATGTGTCATCCATGTGCCTCTGTTGCTGCGCAGATGGAGCGGTGGCTGCCTCACCGCAATAACCCGAAATCGGGCCCCTGGCTGCAATCGGAAAAATGGTTCGCCCGGCACCGATAAGGGTAACATTTAAAGCAATTACAAAAAAAACCCCTTTGGCTACGTAAAATCTTAATCGTCTCAACCGGTGGCACCGATTGCACTGGACGGCCCATCGCTGCAGACATCGCTGCGCTCCTGTGACAGCTGGACAGCCACCGGATGGAATTGGACGGATTTTCGTGTTCCGTGTCGGGCAGGATTTTTTTTGGTTTTAAACACCTCACGTGAATGGCCGACCCAAACCCTCGATGCCGATGTGAAGTGCAAAACCAATCGATCGAACCGAGAGCGCGAAATCGACAGGTGTCGTACGCAGAGCGAGCATGCAAAACGCGGAACAATACCGTGTTCCCTGCTGCTGGAGTGTTGGGAACCATCAATACTTATTTGTTTTTTTATATTCCATTTTGGCGCGAGTTTTCATTTTCCATTTTGAATAATAAAAACTATACGGTTTTGGGAGTGGCAAAAACTACACGAAAAAGTTTCATAAGGCTCTCCAACTCCTCCACTGTGTGAGCGTTCACCGGGCAACACCGGCGACCGGCGCCAGTCCTGAGAGGGTCGAAAGGATTAAAACAACTACGGGCCTTTCGCGATGATGCCGGACGAGATGGTGTTTGAGTGCCACTGGGACTATGAACAGCCTGGTAGACTGGAAACTTTTCACCAGCTTCGATACGGTTAAATGTGGTAAACAACGTGAGGCCGCATCTGATCCGACAGGACAGGGTCGTCCAGCTTTTTTAAGGTGGGCTCCAGTTTCTGACGCCTTCATACCGGGTTTTTGGTAATGAAAATGTATGCAAACCATCACAACACGGCTCCGGTCCTATCCTGTCTCGCTTCAGATTACGTTCCATGTGGCAGTTCACGCATCAGCGTTCTGGAACGGCCATCGCATTCGCATCGGTTTTGGGCCTCCAGAGCGAGAGGTCCCTGTCCACCCGCCGATCGAACTGTGCGTGTGTGTATCGTTTGGGAACTGAAGTGGAAACTCGCGTTCGGGTTCCGTTCCGGCGATCCGTTTTCGATGCGATGCTCAAAGATTTGTTTGCCACGCTTGCATTAGTATTGGGCGGTGCCGGAAAGGCTGGTTTTCCGAGGACTTGGTTTGCGTTAGTTTATTATGCAATTTTTCATTTATTTTCCTTCGCTCCACGGACCGTGCGTCGGCCGTGGGTGTTCATCGTTTCCATTTTGCGCGTTTGATTGCGAAATGAATTGCCAGCCAGCGCAGAAGGAAACAAGCTGCCCGGAACGCGCGGATTATGCAGTGGCAAGTTTTATGCCACTCCAAACATGGTGCAATGGTGCCGTTGAGTGCAGCGTACCGAGCAGCTACAAGCACCGCACGATCAAAGAGCGCCCGTTCGGAAGGTAGACTTCACCGAAACGTACGCATCTGTCGGGGCGCAATTGATTTAGTTCCTTTTTTTTAAATTCTTGTGTCCTGAGAGCCAAACCATTCCCGTATGTGAGAGTCCCGTACTGTGCAGTTATCCGTGAAGGCAAATTCCGTGTAAAAATTTGTGCAGCACATGTTGGAACGAAATGGAATAAATAAAACTAACAAACTTCAACTACAAGTATATCGTTGATCCGACAGTAAATCATTAAATCGAGTAAAAACATAGGGTATAACCAATTTTACTTTAGTTTTATAGAGAAATGATACAGCATTCTGATAACCACCGGTCAACTTAACTGGTGATGTTAATCTGGTGACATATTGGGTAACTTAAATGAAATGATTTATCGTTTGGCAATGGTTTTCGATCAAATAGGAATATTTTATTTCATAAAGTAAACTTGTTAATTAATTAATTTATTTATTTATACAAAAACCAGTCAACGGGCAACTTCGGCAACGGGTTAAGTTAGATTTAGTTAACTATTGAGTAAATTTAATAAATACGGCCCGGTACGTTCTTCGTTCTTTGTACGAAGAGAATCAAGATAGACAATTGGACAATTCAAGATAGAGTGAATAATTTAAATGTATTTAACTTATTCAGCAACAACATCCGGTTCCATTTGGACTGGATAGACTTTTACGTTGGATTAGTTTGAACAGCTGACACGAAAGAGAGTAAACCACATTGAATCGAAACAATCGAATCGTATTTGATGTATGGAAGTATTTTGTTGATTAAATAAAAACACCTTTGGAAAATGGATGAGTCCTACCGATAACGTCGCGGTGTCCCACTGCCGTTTGGTGAATGAAACCATTCACCGCAACCATTGGGCCGAAGCCTTCCGTTTGGAACCCTTTTGCCGAATCGATTAGACTCCTAATTCGCTTTTCAATGGAACGAAAATATCCAGGGTGGAAATTGAAGATTGCGACACGCGCTGCCGCCGCCACCTGGTGGCTGCCGGGTAAGCTGGACAGGGCCATTTCAAGGTTCAGTGTTTTTGAAATCATCGCCGTCCAATAGAGCGTTCGTCGTCCGAACACTGTGAAGCCTTCACCCGTTTTGCCAACGTTCCTTTTTATACTTTGTTATGCTCTCAGCGTCTTAAGAGTCTGCTGGACACGCTGGACCTTTTCTTGGGCGGCCCCTTTTTGGACACGCTGCTGGGTGGCTGAAGCGAAACTGATATGCTGCTCAACTGTTCAACGCAAACCGATCGCCACTCGGAGGCGAAGAAAAGCAACCTTTTTCCTTTTGTCGGTTCATTTTTACAGAAATATCTCAATTCACTCGAATGCCATCGAGGGAGCAGCCCAGGCTTCCAACTCCGGAGCTCCTTTCAGGATGGAAGTGATCTATGGCGAAGGAGACACGAAGGACACTTCAAATGTTGGCGATGCATGCGCACCGCGGATGGAGCACGGGAAATATGGCGAAAAATATAAAACCTAAACAACGCCATTCAAACGCACCAAACGTACCGTCCGGAAACCCTTCGGAGTCCATTTTGGTTGTCGACAATCAAGGAGCTCATTTAGTTGAGCAGTTGAGCATTTGTTGTTGAAGGATGTTTGGCTCGCCGCCGCATGTCGACGAGTCCTTTTGTGTGCCGTGTTTTTGCGCCGGTGCTCGCCAAGGAACAGGAGCAAAGACCAGGGCGAAGCGAACCGATGGACCAATTTGTGGTCAATTTAATCTTCTTTTCTACCTCCGATCGTTGACCACAACAAAAGGGCCGGGAAAACATTGAACGAAACAACCGGACGAGTAAAGTTAGCGCAGCGTGGAGCATGGCCCTCCATTTTTCATCGTTCACTTTTATCGCCTTGACCAGTTGCCAAAAGTTTTTCTCGTCCGTAACACCGAACCGCATGCACCCGGGGAAACAAGCGAGGCGAGAGAAAGAAAATATGAAAAGTCCTTCGAGGCGAAGTGGAAAACCGATTTCATACCATTAATTTAAGACCACCAAAGCTTCCTTGGCTCCCGACCCAGCGTTCAGTTCGATTGGGGTGGGCCCCACAAAACAGGAGCGCTGAATGTCACGATTGCAATTCTCGGAGCCGGTTTCGACCACGAACTTTTAGTTTAACGTACACCAAGCGTTGAGGTCGCTGCATATCGGTACGGTCAGGGTGCTCGCGAATCTCGCGAATGAGAAAACGAGGAGAAAAAACCACGATGAAACCGCCAACCATCGACGACGATAGATACTCGATGGAGTCCTTTTTGAGCGCAAGGCAATGCATCGACCAACGGTGTCGTACTTGGTAATGATCGGTACACTGGCAGCATTGAGCAGGTTCCGATCAATAAATATGGAACCGAATGCGCTGAAGATTGAGGAAAAAAAACAGAAAAGAAAATGCAGCATAACCATAAATTGGTTGGTGGCGTCGTACTACCGCAGCGTGGCGCTGCAGCAAGGGTAAATGGCAATGTTTTATAATCGTAAGTAATCGATTTTTTCATTGATCGAAGTGAATCAAATCACTCATAAACCACAATTCAATCAATAAGTTTTCGTATCCGTTTTTTGCCATCTTCTCTCGTGGGCAATGGAGACGCCAGGTGGCTGATGCAATTGAACTGATGGAGGCGCCTGGTAGTTTACGGTCGTCTAGTTCCCAACGGTGTCAAAGGATCGGAAACTCTGATGGCTATGGATATTAAGCCTTACATCTATGAACTGAAGTTTTAAAAGCAGGCTACGAATGCAATGCTGGGAATGGAAGTTTTCGTGGTAACGTTTCTTATAAAATTAATAAAACTTGATTTTATTTGACAATTCGTTCTAGGTTGTGTTATTTGATAATTGATGGAAAACATGTAGACTTTCAATTGACGCTGTGCTTTAAAGGCATATCAAGGTGGGTTGAAAAATTCCCCAGCAGGAGTACCGAACGCCACCATGTATGAAAACGAAACACAAAATACACATTTTCCACACCATCAGAAGCAAACTAATTATTTCAAAACCATCATGGAAATCCCTCCCGCAACCCACCGATGCAGATGCCTCGAGCTCGGTTGGCTTGAAGAGGCAGTTGCTTAATAGACTTCACTAGACATTAGCAGCATAATTCATCACCAAACCAGCCACACCGACAGACTTTCGGTTTTTATTCTCGCTCGTCTCGCTTTGCTGGGTGCCTTCGCGCGAGAGTCGTGTCAGGCCGCGCCACCACCAGGCGTTCGAGGCGGGCAGGCAGCCATCGCGAGAACGACGACGACGACGGCGGCGTGGATCGGTTTAATTGTTTCCAGAAGATGAAAATTAACTTTCGCATCCCTCCGGGAAGGGAAGCTTATGAGCTATCGGTGGCGCTGCTGGCGGCGCTGGTGGGCACAACATCACAGCAAAGCCCAACGGGATAGCGGCGCCTGAGTGGCTTCGGTACGCTTTCCGAAAGTCACTGCAAGCTAAGCCCGTCAAGTGTAGCTCCGGACCGGCAAGAGGCTGTCGGCGGGTTTTGTGGTACTCTGCCACACTCTGTAGTGCGCACTTATGTGTAATTATCTTTGCAAATTATTAATTCAATTCGTTGCGAAAACCGTTGGCGAACAGTGCGCCATGCGGTTGCTTTTGATGGTCCTTTTCTTGACCGTACTTCAGAACGCTACTTATTCGACGGGGTGGCCCCTTACTAGGGTTAATTTGAAATCGCAAGGGTGTCGCAAGAGCGTCCACCGTTGGGTTCACACGGAAGTGAAGGGTTTCTTTGCTATTGTTTCGCGTTTATAAAATTCAAAAACTAGATATTGAACACCATTGGTGTAAAATATTGAAGGAATAGAAAAGTTTTCTTTCCCTGTTTCCTGTATTATTCTGAGCAATGCTGCCAATTCTTCATAATCAAACTTTTTTGGCTGTCCAGGTTGCTTTTGGTATTGCAAAACCAAAAACACCACTTTTAAACCGCGCAAACCACATCTGACACGTTCTCTCAGCAGGTTCACCATAAACATTCATTAAAATACGATGGCTTTCGGTAGCGCTTTTCTTCATACTGAAGTAATGAAGAAGTACTCCCCGCGAAAACACTTTACCAGAAACAAAACACCACATTTAAGGATGCTTATAAAAGGTGTTCTTTTCACTTTAACCAAAAAACCTGCACTGCGTTAGATGCGTAATGACAGTACCTGTCAGACGCATACTTCATTAAAAATCAATTGACATTTACTGAGTAATGCCATCTATATTAAAACCTCATGAATAATTCTAAACTCAAAACAATTCAACATAGAAAAACTAACAGTACTGAGAAATGAGAAAAAAATATTTCAAATATGAATAGTTTTTAATCAAAGGTAAGTGTAATCTTGAAATAATCAACTTTATTGCTTAAAATTTGTTTCTTATAAAATTATTCATTTTGGTTGTTTGGTTTTTCTTTAGTCTATGGGTTAAAAGTGAAGAGATTATCAAATATTCTCTCGTGATGCTTATTTAAGGAGGGGCTCACACATTTGTACAAATACCGCACATTAAAGTTTTTGTTGTATGATTAAACTTATTGAGCAAACTGAACGAAAAAAGTGAACTCTAAGCAAGCAGTCATTTGTTGTTTAAATGTATTGTGGATTGAGCTAAGTTTCAATAAAACGGATTTTTGGGAATCCGATAAAAAAGGAATACAAAGCGCTACGCTGACCGTTTGCTGTTTGTATGGACAGATACTAAACAATTAGGCAACATATTGTTATCCACACCCTTTATGGGGCCCGATCACTTTATTTAGACAATGCCCAAGCCCGTGAGAAAAAATTCAATTAAAATTATTTCGCCGGTTTAGCTTTATAATGAAAACGGGTTTCATGTAAAAAAAAAAACACGTGAACTCACAGCTGGGCCGCACAAACACGCTGGCTGGGCCATCGTTTAAAAGGCGAGCTTAACTTAACGAAGCTTAACAGTAATTGAATTTTTCATTTCCACCCAGCCGGACCCGGGGTTGTCCGGGGACTGTACAAAAGAATATCAGCGTCGGCGTTGAACCGTTGGTTCACAATGTGGAGGTCCTCCAAGCTGGTCGCCGCTTCGGAACCGGCATTCGAGAAACGCCCCGTAAACGGTTCCAGTCATCAGTGGGCCCACCACCGCGAGCTCCGACCGATCCCGATCGTTACTTAAGACTGGGCGATTGGGCTGGGCGAACGCCCACCGGAGCAGCCCAAGGACCTCTGAATGCGGCGAGAGAAAATCGAATTCCAAATCATAACGTGGGCCATAAATACAATAAAAATTAATAGACGATCGTTGGGGTTGCGAAACACGTCCGCCCCGAGCGCCATCGGCGAGTGGTCGATAGTTGCTGGGTGCCACATTGTTCCCGAGCTACCGGGCGGACCGTGCGATGGGCGAATGGAATGACTGCAGATGGTTTCCCGGCCGGTCCCCGTTGGGGCGCAGGTGATGCGAATGACTTCCGAGCACACACGCGCAGGTCAAAGACAGACGTTTCCCCCTCGGGGACACGCCCGGAACCGGAAAACCCGACCCGACAGAGAAGAACTATTGACGGAGACGCAATGCAGCAGCAGCAGTTTGCTGCCTCCCCGATGCTTATCAGGAAATAGTAGTCAAAGTTGGGTCGAGTCGACTTGCGTGCGTGCGCCATCGGCAGTGGACCGGGCTTCTAATTTCGTTTCGTAGCCACCCGAGAGCGGATGTCTTAATCTAAGCCAGCGAGACGTGCCACCCTTCTTCAGGGGTACCCGATCGAAGGTGCCACCGGACGCGACTTTAATAGACGGCTTTCCATTCCGGGCCAAGGCAACCGACGGCCCGGCTAGACTCGGGCCGTCTGACCGGCATCTTAATCAAATGAATCGCTTTGAGCCGGCATTGGGTGGTGTGGTTTTGATTTGATTATTGAAGTCTGGACGAGGCACCGGAGACCGCTAGACCTATAGGCTTCGATAGGCTGTGTGGGGTGATGGGCAATTAATTAAAATGCTGCCCGATGCAGCCTTCCATCGGAGTGCCCGGGATAGTGTCCCTGGATGTGGTTATCCCCGCGGACTGGTTTCTGTGGCTAGGCCGGCGGTTTGCCCCTGGAGCCTAACCACAGTGCTTGGTGCTTCTAATGGATTAACAAGCAGGTTCCATCAGCCATCAGCCGTCGCTGGACAACAGCCTCGACACGGCGCGACATTTGCGGGAGCTCCAGAACATGGTTATGCTTTCGATTCTCGGAGGCAGGACTCGCTCCAACAGTTAAATGAAATCCGCGAACCCCTACACACTCGGGAATTGGCTACGTTCCCCCGGGGGAGTGGAGTTGTGGATCGCCCGAATTTCCATTATCGTAAAGTGAGGTTAATCTTGATGGATTCGAATTTTGGATTCTCTCGGCACTCGGCATGGGCGAGGAGGTGGGCTGTTTAAGTGAATGTCATTAGGCGGTTTGTTTAGGGAAGAATAGGTCCCAGAGCAACCCTGCCACGCGCAGGGGCAGGGCAAAGACTCGGCGGTCTCGGTGGACGTACCGCGCCAGTATTCCGTCCATTAGCCCTGGCGGAGGGTCCGCTACAATCCTACATCCCCCGGCCACAGTCGCCATTTGCCTCGTTTGCCACGCCTAATGAACCCATAAAAACCACCTGAAGGGGAGGCGGTGCGGCGGTACACGCCACCGGAAGGAGTCGGGAGCCAATAAATCTAGCGAGAGCCCACTCGGCGGCCGCTGCAATAAACTGCTACTCCACTGTGCAGCGCTTAAGCGATCCGGTCTGGGCTCTGCTCCAATCATCCCGACACCAAACCCGTCGGGCTACCGCCCAGAAGTCATCATAAATTGTTTCAATTCGCCCGGAATTTATGGAGATTTCTTACGGCTGGGTACGACGACTACGAAGAAGCGCCATGAAGATTTACCTCGGGCCGACCGGTGGTCTCAGTCTGGGTCTGCGGTCGTCATGGTTTCGGTCGGTCGAAAGAACCACCGGAAGAGCCACCAGAATCGCTTGCTGCACAAATTGAGGACCACGGCCATCGCTCTCTCTCTCTCTCTGTTTCTGTCGGTTCGCCACTGTAGGCGTTCGGAACCATGTAGAAAAACGCTAAAGGCCACCTAACCAACCAACCAACCAACCTGTTTGTCGGGAGTCTTCAGGTCCGCACCCGCACGGAACCGCAAATTCTTTCTCGCCCCGATCCGATTGCTAGCCCCTGCTTTGCCGGGCCCCACCTTCGCAGCCGAACAAAATGGCGGCCCATAAATCACGTCGTTCGAATCATTTTTCATACCTGAGCCATCGCCATCGCGCAAGAAAATGGGTCCCTCAGCAACGGTGTCCAAGGCCGCATCACAGTGTCGGCCGTGGCCGAAAGAAAGCGAAATCTATTAGTGAGGCCAAATTAGGTTCCAGGGGTGATGGCCACTGGGGCCCCAGCACTTGGAGCGGGAGGGGAGCTCCGTTCGACCTAATTGTATGCCCTGATTGTGGCAATCGAAGCCACAAAGTGATCGAAGCGTCGAAAACGAAATCAGTGCGCGCACAGCAGCGAGGGATTTATCGACTTCCTCGGCCAGTGTCGAATTATGGCCTCGAATCAGTCCTCGGGTGAGATTGATGGCGGGAGCACCACTGCTAAGCTGGCTCGTTAATGCGCTACACACACCGAGGACACTGGAGGACACTGGAGGACACGATCGGTTTCCGGTTTAAGACGCTGGAGTCCCGCACTGTTATCGTTGGCCTATCATTCTGATAGCTCAGGTGGAGCCACGCCGCCGAAGTCGTATCGATGATTGATTACCCGCAATCCGAGCTGGTAGCACCAGGTACCAGCAGCAGCAGGACCGGCTTCTTTGCCAAATCGTGGGCACGCGATTCGGTGCCCGATTGTTGTGGGCGCGACGAAATGAAGCGCCTCCCGCCCGAGGAAACGTTATAAATCAGCCTTTATTCGCTCTATTTGTCAGAGCGAGGCGAAGGAGTCGCGCCGTGTAACGAAGGCAACACGGCCATCACGGCAGAGGAATTGATAAAATATTCATCCATTTCTTGTCCGCGGACAGTTCGGCAGTGACAGCGCGGCCGAGGGCGCACCGGAGTCACGAAAAGGGCACGAAAGACGGAAAATAGTTTATTTAATCCAGCACCGGTCCATCATCCGTCAGCCGGTAACACGGCGAGAAAAGCCTGATTGATTCCGTGGCCGTTTCCGGTTGCAGCCGTCAGAAAGCTTTGTCCTCCCCGGGGTGGGCAGGCGGTCGGTTGACAGCATTAGTCCGCCGTGCCGTGAGCTGTCACGGTTCGGGACATAAATAACTGTTGCCAGAAGATATAAAATCAATACCGAATGCTTCGGTTCAGCGCTAGGTATTGGGTCTATCGTACCGTTGTGTCGGTTTGTTTTCTCAAAACATTTTGCGCGGATCGCTGTTTCCTAGTAGTACACTCCAGCTCCTAAGAGTCCCACTTGGGCTCTGTTGCAGAAAGCTAAAGTAGGTCGTCCATAGCGACCATAGTTGATGTCTATGCAAATTAAAATGGGTCTGATGGCAAATTAAAATGGCCATGCGAAGTCATAGTTACGTAGTTGTCGAATCGGGAGGTATTGAAGAGAAATAGCGTTCTAGGTACACAGTCTGCATCAAAGTAAACAGAACATTTGCAATAGGGACATTTCCGGTGGCGTCACCTTGATGTGGGTATATGTGTTGGAAAAGTACATCCTTTCCAGACTGGAAGTCAAAATTTCATGACATTTGGTCCACTGGAAGGCCTGAGAGTTATTGCGCCTAAAGTGACAGTATGTTTGTGTTGTCGGTACGAGAATGAGCATTAAACAAAGAGCCAATATCAAATTTTGTTTTAAACTCGGTAAAACGTTTAACCGAAACGTTTAAATTGATGCAATACGGTCGTGAAGACATCAACGACGAGCTTCATGTCGGCCAAGCCAAGTTCGTGATTACGCCAGGGAGTGATTCTATTGCGTGAGTGAGACTATTTTGAATAGAATAAATTGTTGTTCTTATTTTGAAAAAGTCCTGTTTACTTTGAGACAGACTATGTATGATTGTGAACTTCTCGGCCTTTTTTTGGAACAGTTCCTCACATCACCTTTTCCTTTTAAAAAAATACTTTAATCCCTCATGTTAGTCGTAGTCAGCTGCAAATTAAAAACGGACAAAGTTGTTACATTCAGACACTAAATAAGTCATTTTCTCAAAATAGAGGAAATGAAAAAAACCCAACTGTATTTTCGGACTGAATTTATATACCCGATCGGTATGCGGAATATGGCCAAGCGGTAAATTTGCTCGTGCTGAAACTCGAAGCAGCTCTGCCCAATAGGACGGTCATTGAATTGTAAATTAGTCAATTTGTAGTCAAAGTAATTAGTAAACTTTGAAACAGATTGGAGTGTCAATGTTTTTGGCAGCAATAGAACCAGAAACTACAAACAACAAGCAACGTTCTCGTTGGTTCCGAACTTTCGCAGTGCACCGTGATCGGTATCGCGCGGCAGCCTTAATTTCGACTATTAGATTTGGTAGGGGCAAAAGAAACTTTGCTCATCATCAAATATTCTACAAATATTTGGCCCGTCGTTCGAACTACCGCCTAGTGGCGAGTGGCCAGCATTATCAAACGAACCGAGCCACACCTGACTCAAACCGCTCAAAACGGCCAAACACACTCCGGACACCGGACCGACCTTTGAAGTCGCATGCAGAGGACACGTGGTTTCACGGGGCTACGACGCTCGAATTTCGTGGCTCCAAATGCCTTTGCCCCAGCTTGCCCGGCGGAAGTGTAGATGAGTAATTCAAAAGTTAAACACCCGACGCATAGTAACGCTACGTGTTGGCTGGCTGGCTGCCGCCACTGCAACGGGCGAAGTGAAAACTTTTAATTTGATGCCAAACTTCTCTGATCCTCTCTCGCGGGTGGACGGGCAGGTACCGATGAGATCCAAAAAAATAAACAGACCCAACTCACACTCTGAGTAACGTGACACGATTGCCACCGCGATCGGGACAGAGCGACCGAAAACGAATGCGACCGGTGAAGTTCGGAAATACCAGGAAGTCAACATCCGGGCACCACTTCCTGCTAGTATCGATTGATTTGTGGGCTCTGCGAACCGTTACGCTTTTTCCGGTAGATGAACAGACCGGGCTGCTTGTGAGGTGCTGCTGGCGAAGCTTGAAAAGGTGCCACCGGCCGGAAACCCCGAAATTGGAGCAGATTGGCATGAAAAATGCATTTGACAGCTGCTTTGTGGGGTGACTTGCAGCCTGGAGTGTAACACCCGGGACCCGGGAGTGTGCCTTGGTCAATTGAGCGGTTGGCCAAGGGCACAGAGCTTTGACGAACTTGTGTACCGGCATTTAATTTTATCCAGATCACACACACAGAAGCGTGTTTGGTGCTTCCCGGAATCGACTTCCTTCGAAAGCCGTCGGGCTTAGCCGAAAACCTCAACGGCTGACTTGACCACTCTCGTGGAGACCGTGAAGTCGGTGAAGGTGGACATCTCACCATCATTCACCTTTTCGGCTGGAGGTAATCTTGTTTGCTCATTACATTCTCGACACGAGACCCGATTCCGGGAGGGGTGGGGTTCATCATTATTCTTGCGACTCATGCGCCCGGTTGATCCGCCCCGTCGACAGGAGTTTGCTGGCCGGGGAAGGTCTCGCAACCCGGCCCGACATATCCATATCCTGGTATTAAGGTAGTTCTGGGTAGGTTGCGAATTTGGCAAGAGTTAGATCCTAGGGCCTTACACCTTTTAGATCCCCACAGCGACGGTTCAGCGGATGGCCGTCGGAACGATTACGTTGCGCATACATCAGCATAGACCGCCGATGCCGATATGTGTGCTCACGGTGCTCGCCAAACTTTCATTGCCATGTAGGGCGCCTCGACTTCCAGCACGCACGACGGCAGGACCGGCGAGAAAGTTTGGGTCTGGGGATAATTTTGATGGATCTGCTGGTGCACGGTCTGGCCCAGAGGTGGCTATTGAGCGTCGAAGGCGTGTCCGGGGTGTGTCCGGAGGCGGAATGTTAGCTACGCAGAGCACGTGCGGAAAGGGTATAAATCTTCAGGCAGCGGACTTCAGTCCAGGGCACCCCAGGCTCAGCATTCGTAGCCATCAGCTGTTAATGAGATGTAGGACAGGAGCTGGTGCTGATGCTGCTGCAAAGTTCATCAATTGGGCGGCACTTTCGATTATTAGAAAGTTGATGAGCCAATATATGTAGGGTGGTTCATCTAGTTGTTTGGATTCCAAAGATGAGGCGATTGTGGCCTTTTGCTGTATGGCACGTGGCCACAGTCCTGTTGAAACAAAATGTCGTCCAAGCTTTCAGCTTCAATTTCGTCGAAGTACCAATCAGCCAAGATTTCTTGGTAGCTTACGCCATCCATGGTTATGGCGGCTCCTTCTTCATTTTTTGGAATAAAAATGGGTCACTGATGCCGTCAGACCGAAATCCGCACCAAACAGTTACTACATTGTGAGTGCATTGGCTTCTCTTGCACGACATGTGGGTTTTCCGAACCCCAAATAAAATTCTGTTGATTAACATAACCAACGAGGTGAAAATGAGCTTAAATTAAAAGAGTTTTTCAAATTTCGTTCAGCTTGAGTTGAGTCACCACTTTGGAAATAAGTTTTTAATATTTAATATTTCTGCAAGTTGTTACCATTTGGTTACAATTCCAAGAATGAAGTTTGACGTTTTGAAAGTAAAGTGAAGTACAGTAATTGAAAGGTAGGCTAAAATCCAAACACTTGATGGAGCACCCTATACGACGCGACATTGGCAAGCCGAACGTGGCTTGCAGGAACTCTGATGTTTTTCGTTTGAGCACGAACTACGCATCGTTGATCGTTTCGATCTCTACGGTCGGCCAGACCTTCACCGAGGAGTGGATTCCGCAGAATTACGGAAGCGTAAAAAGGACCAACTGATGGGTTGCGAAACCCATACGAGCTGGGAGAATGGCGAGCTCCGAAACGAAACGTGTACTGCTTGAAACCACACGAGCTGACAAGCGCCTTAAAAATTCTTCACTCCTTTTGAGATTGTTCCGCGGGAGCGACCTGATCTCTCTATCGGTACGCTGACTGATGGGCGCTGAGCTGATCGGATGCCCCGTGGCCGTGGTGTGCAGCATCACCTTTCCACCGCCAACCCCACTGACCCTGGCCCGGGTATGATAAGTTTAACATGGGTTCAATTAGGTAAATGAAAAATCGTTCCTTTGATTCCGCTCGATTGCCGAAGATAAGGAGCCGGGAAAGTCGTTGCCAGAAGCACCCACGGCGTGCGGGAATGGCGCCCGGTTTCGCGGTACCGGAACGTTCCAGGAACGGCCCTGCACTCCGAACCGAACCGAAGCTGGGTCTCGAGGTCCATTAGGGAAATCCGACCAGCGGAATAAACTTAAAACACTGAAGAAAACGCTTGCGGGAAGACTTGCGTCGGAGCGGGCACGATACCGTGTGTCCGAAAGATTGATATGGGTGCCTTCCCCCTGTGTGTGTGTGTTTGTGTGAGGCAAAGATGGCTCTCATCTCCTGGCAGGATTAGGCAGGACGCCTCCCATTTGGGCAGTGCTTGTAGTTGATAGAGGTGCAATCCCTTGAGCAGCCCAGATCTTCGGGCCAGCTTTCTTCGGGAGCATCTCATCCAAGGGCACACGGTGTCGAGAAACGTTTTAATCTTACGAACCGCCGTTTAAATCTCACCCAGTGCCAGCAGTGCGGAGAGAAAAAGAACAACCAAGGACCAAGGATGATGTGAAGTAATTAAATGCGATTTTGACTAACCCAGCAGCCGAGCAGCCTTCTGATGGTGCGTGCGGGTAGCAGCAGTCCGTCGGTTCTGACTGTCGCACACATGAGTTCGAATCCACCGGCCACACTTTGGGCCACGTCAGGCTGTAAGGTTCCCAGAAGGAGGTGCCCATTACGGCGCATGGGATTGCCTAGAGATGTTATATCAGCCTTCTCACGCCGTCGTTAAAGGCTAATCCCCCATAGATAACCTGCCCTCCTCTATGGAGTGGTGTGCTGGAAGAAAAAAAAGGACACCAGAAGCAGTCTGGCTGTCCTTTTCTCTTGTTGG
Organism: Anopheles cruzii; assembly: GCF_943734635.1. Lineage (NCBI taxonomy): Eukaryota > Metazoa > Arthropoda > Insecta > Diptera > Culicidae > Anopheles > Anopheles cruzii. Next base: position 43,169,223 of record NC_069145.1, read on the forward strand.
GAAGTTTTAATCTCATTACTAGAAACGGAAGCTTCCACCGGAGTGCGGCGAGCGATTTAAAAGCTCTTTCGGCAACCGGAAAAAGCACCGCCCGCTGAGCGCGGCCCCAGGAAACGGACAAGGACGAACAGTCATAAAAAAGTCTGATTGCATGTGTGTGTGTGTTATAAAGTTCAGCTTACTTCGGAGGGGCCCGCACGTTTCATGCAAAAGAGGCATCTTGGAGCTCCGGACCCTTGGAGCCCCAGGAGTTTATCTCCCTCGTTGGCGTTTTAGTTTTTTGGGTACATACAGCACACACACACACACAGCGGGGGGTCTGTGTGTGGTGCATGTGCATTTGCTTTCTTTATCACCCGGTGCCGGTGGTCCCACGTTGCCAGCGAACACCAGCTGGCTGCCCGAGGCTCCGAGGGCTCGACGGAGCGACTGTGTGTGTATGTGTGTTATGAATGATATATTAATACGACCAGCGCGTATGCTGATTCCACCCGTACCGCTGAGCGTGTGGCACCCAAGCGGCTACACACGTGAAAGTTCAGTGGTGTCATCTGGTGACGGCGCGGTGCCGAAGGTGTGAGATCCTTTTTCGGGAGGCGACCCGAAAATTGCACATCCCAATATTCAGCGGTACCGGTGCCGTGTGTGTGTGTGTGCAGCGCATTCGACTTCATCGTCTTCATCGGCAGGAGAGCCAGTAGCCAGGTCTGTCGACGAAGATCTGAGGTCCTTTTTAGATTCTCGTGCACGAACTGAATACGAAATATATTCTTTCGACCGCTTGCTCTCTGCCGGTGGTGTACTAAAATGAAGCTTCTCTGGTGGGGCTCTACGTGCGGCTATGACGGTGTCGCTCTTTGGAGGCAAATACATTTTTCATAATCAACTATGTTCGTGTCGAGAGCGCTCATGCTCATGCCAAGGGTGTCAGCTGCCGACAACGACAGCGACCACCGCGAGTCGACGCAGGGTTCCCGGGTTCGCGAAAACAATTTGCGCCGCTTACAGGATGGTTACATCATCTTCACCACTCCTCGGAACTCCTGGAAGGAAGCCGCACACTGTACTGCGTGTGGCTATAGGCCGTAGAGCAGCTGCCGGGGCCGTCCGAATTGTTTTCGCCCATTGCACCTGTCAGGTGGCCTCAACAAATCAACCCGCAGCCGTGTCGCCCGAGGGTAGTACCAGCAGCAGGTATCCCTGCTTATCCTAATCCGGGTTAGGGCTCCGTCGCGAGACGCAAAACCGCTCAGGATCTTATGGGGCAATTTTTTGCCGACCTCTGACGCGCCGCACGCCACCAGCATACAGAGTGTGCCACGTTTTATGGGGTCATTAATATGAAAATTTTAAAATTTATGACTTTTCATTACTTTTATGACCGGATGGATGGCTTGGCCGCGGGCTCCCGGGGCCATCATCATATCGGGAGGTGTGGTCCGTCGTCGGCTCGTCTTACGCGGCCCTTCTAAGCCACTCAGCTCAGCTGATGTTCTTAACGTGACGCCGGGCGGCTTTTCGGTGGGAAAAGTCTCGTTCGCTCTCTTTTTTATGGTGGAAGATTACGATCCTGATTTTGATGCCCTTTGACACTAGCGTCCCTCCGGAGCACTCAGCATCTCACACGGCGTCTCATTTGTCGCTGCTGCTGTTGTGACGCGCGTGATGGAACTGGGCGAAGGCGATGAGCGATCCGCGGAAGTATAATTGACCGGTACAAACAAGCAACACGAGCCCTCTTTTAATCTGACACTCTGAATCTCTGGCATCGAGTTCCCGCTAGCTCCGACTCCGACCAACTCGCTGCTCGCTGGTCAACGCTATAAATTATGCTTTCGGTAGCGCAAGTTAATTAGCACGACAAAGGATTTATCGACCCCCGGGATCATCATCGGACGTACGGGCATCCGGGCGCAAAAGCGTGACCAAAACCACGCGACACCCAAGCCTGCCAACGGGAAAGGTTTCACAGGAGAGCAGAGAGGGGTCACCAGGATAAGCAGCGGTAAATTATATTTGACCTTTTCGTTTGTTGGGACCATTTTATCTTGTCTCAAATTATGGTCGTCTCTGCTCCGCTCGATTTGGTCATTCATAGCGACCCAAAACGGTTTGCTTTTCAATCATTCGACGTTAATGGGTTTGAAAGGGTCAGAGCTACCGGCAGGCGGGTGACCATCGGGCTACGCACGATAATCCTCAGAAAGGTACAATCTTTAAGTATAGGTAAACACCTTTAAGTGCCCGTTAAATGTGGATGAGAAAGGAGCGGGGATAGTTCCCACAGCTTGGGGCTCATTGAAGCCAACGCTCAATGACGTATCTCATCTGTTAACCTAAAAAAAAATAATTCGGTTCGGGCTCTGGCAACCCGGGACTCCCCGGGGCTATATTCTACAGTCAAACGTCCCACTTTTTACGACTCCTATCAGGATGCCGCCCGTCATGAGCTGGGTTCAATGTAGCACCTCTTGGGCTCGGAAGTCCTGTGAAGCACAATATCTTCAGGGTCCAAGAACCAGCGGGGCGGTTTTAATGAAGCCCAATGAGTCCGGAGGTTTTGATGGAATGTAATGAAATTAAACGCGGGCCATAATTTCGTTTCACAAAGTGGCAGGCTGGGCTCAAGTTGGGACACTCGATGGGAAACCCTGGACAGCAGGGTTCTGACGAACGCAGACGGAAGATCGGTGCGCTGTCGGCCGGAAAACAAGAGGTTGTTTGCACTCTTAGCGTGTAATTGAAACATTAATTAGCCATCCAGCCTGTAGACGAAAGAGGGATCAACATTGTGCTCGATGTGCGACGCCAGCTATCGGGGTGCTGTTACGGAAAAGTGGTCAGATTACACAGACATATCTAGGGTTAAAGCGATTGGGAGGTTCTCGCCTAGCTGGCTAACAAACCGGATAGCTTGGCAACATCCACCAGAAAGTCAGTTGGCAGACAGATCCCGTGACTGCAGGTTTTGAAACCGATCGGCACCCAGTGTTGAACTTGCGGTCGCGGGGTTTCCAGCATTGAGTGCTCCAGCCATTTTAAGCGAATATCTCTAGCACGCTGTCGTCTGATAAATAGTGTTTTCCTCCAGTAGCTCAAATGACTAGCACCCCCGAGACCAAAGCAAGTAAACGGAGATATTTACCAACTCCTTATCGCCTTTGCACTGATTACTGGAGTTCCGGAACCGGAACGCGAGGCGAAACTGGCGAATCGTTGGCGCCGGTAGCAGGGTTCTGGGAATAATTTACAGAATCCACCCACGGGACCCGCACACTATCGGGCGGCGGCGAGAGGACAATCCCGGTAACGAGCTGCTGCTGGCGTGCGTGCCTAACGAACCCTTGACCAGAAGAGAAATTGGACGGTCCTTAATTTCGATATCGTTCCGAGTTGCGGCGTGTTTGTGGACGCGTACTTTAGTGGCGGCTTCATCAACGAAATGCTCTCAATCAGCGCCAATCAAACCCGGAACGCCGGAGCCCAAGTTGGCCCATTTCCCCGACCGGCGACCGGCGCTGTTTTCCGTCTGTCATTTGATCAGCTAATGGCGCGCGCGCGCGCGGGGCCCAATCATCGGCGGGTCCGCTCTAGAAAGCCTCGGCCGATAAATGAGATGTTTAGTTTCCAATCACGTACCGAAAGGGCACCGCCGTATTCAAAAGCACGAGCGTAGCGACGGCGGACCAAGATGACCAGGAGCCTGAAGCCTGTGACAGGCCGGACACATCATTGCCATACAGGCGCCATCGGACGGTCGAAACTTATGGCTTTCAATTAAATTATGTCTCGATAGGCACACACACACTCTGCCGCCAGCTATCCGAAATTAATTTCCGTGGAGCTGGTACGGCAGGAGAGGGGTATTTCCGGCGCATTGACCGGACTCGAAAATTAACTCGATTTTAATTGATTAATGCGATCTGCGAGGTGTGCACGGGAGTATCCACGCTGAGCACGATCGATCGTTCGCACACGCAGTCCGTAATGAGAAAAACCAAAAACCCGGAATGATTTTTGACCTGAGCGCATTACACTGCGCCATGACTGTTACTGACTCGCGCGCACAATACACATCCCCCAAAACCGCATTGGAAAACATTCGCAATAAAATAATAACCATTGGCTTGGCAGAGAAAGAACGGGCTGGGTACTCACTGCAGGACATTTCGTCGGAGCCATCGGCACAGTCGCGGTTCTGGTCGCACATCCACGACAGTGGGATGCAGTTGCCGGTTCCGCTGCGGCACGTAAATTCCTCCGACGAGCACACTTTGGTCTCTGCGGTTAGTGGCGCGTCGTCAAGTCGGGCAGTCACGATGGTTGGTGTTTTTTTTGTTTTCGTATTGCACCACGGGACGATGAAAAATGAAACGCCCAATTAGTTTTTTATTTCACGGAAATCCTCCGGAAATGTAATGCATGCGAAACACTCGCATGCTAAAAGTGGAAGGAAAATGTGGAGAGAACAGAAAAGGGAAGCCCAACCAACCGGGACAAAGAGCGGATTAATATACGAGGTCACGGTAGCCTGTAACGTCAAAGGTTGATGGAAACAGGCCACTCGGACGCGGTGTTAAACTAAATAATTAATAATTGTGTTAATTAAATGAGCACTGGTTACCAGAAAGGGTCACTACTTCACTGGTCACCAGAAAGGGTGAGGAAAAGAGCGAGAAAACGTGTAACATGAAACAACAATCCACACCAAAGCCCACAACAACATGGAGAAAGAAAAAGCTTTACAGTGTAAAGGGATATTGAAAAACAAATGGAAGAAACAGTGTACAAAACAGGAATACAAAAGAGGCAACCAAAATGTAGTGCACGATGCAAAATCTTTATACAGTACATCAACATGAATGGGGAAAAAAACGAAATCGAAACGAAAAACGAAACGGTAAACTACTTCACGCAAATGTGCACATCAGAAAATTATGCTAAATAAATCAGTCCTCTCACATGCCAAACTAAACCATTGAGTCAGCATTAGCATTGGAGCATCGAAAGCTTTTGGCGCAAATTCTTCTCTAATGTAAGGTCGCAGCTTATACCGGCTCCAAGCCGCAAAGCCCCAAGCATTCAGTATGCTACCGATGCCTCCACCAAGCACACCTTAGTTCTTTCTGACATCCTGTAGTACTCTAGGAGGTTAGCCTTAAAAGCCGGAATCCGTAAAGCCCCCCTGCACCAGAACTCGTTGCGAAATTGGTATTCGATCCCGTTGGCCCCGGCGAATGCGGTGGCGCTTTATGTTAGCGAAGGATGATGTAGGCTCGTTTACGACGAAGAGATGGTTGAAAATTTGATTAAAAGCAAGGCTAAGGCCAATGCATCGGTGCTGCGGAGGAGCAATGCGTTCGTTTACCCAGACGTTCGAAGACTCACAGCGTTCGAAGAGCGTCACAGACCACATTTGGTGAATAATTGAACCGATTTGAATGTTTCAAGGTGTACGCAGGGACGAGCACAAATTGGAAAGCATGCAGATGCAGAAAGGAAATGCGTGTGCGTGTGTCGAGTTCTCTTTCGTTCGAGCAATTCCTAGTGGAGGGCATGGATTAGCCGAGACTCTGCTTTACTGTGGGGCTTTATTTAAACTAAACGGGAGTGTGTTTTGAACACATTGTCTGAGCAGACTATGGCATTCTGGTCTGTCACTGGGAGTTCGAACTATACGTTTCCCAGATACGTGAATGTTTTATTAGACCTGTATCTGTTCATCAAGGAAGAGACATCATACCAGCTAATCATCACAAGAGACTTCAACTGTCGCTGCCAGTTACGTTAGATTGAATAGAACTTTTGCGCTTTTATCATTGGATTATTCCAGGTCTAAACCGAATGGTTCTTGGCGAATACTTTTTACAAATTCACTTTGGGCACAACGAAGTTCTGGCCGGGGTTGACAAAACCCCAAATGAATAAATGTCCGATTGAGCCATTGTGATAGTAATTATTCATTGTACGCGGCGCCCGACAGTTGGACGATCTTGATTTCGGCAGCGACCTGGACTACCGGAAAAGGCCTTTTGTGTTGAGTAATGCCTTTCGAAGTGCTGCTTGAATTGAACTTAAGTTTAAATGAACATCAAACGTTTGAAGCTCATTGTTCGGTGGCTTTATCAATCCGCTGGACAAAAGCGTCTAGCTCCGGCCATCCAGAACTTCCCCAAACCCCAGGACGCCCGGCCCAGTCGCCGCCGTACCGTAAATCAAATGGTCAACGAAAAGCTGCAACAGCCTGCCCGGGGACACCGCATGCACCGTCCTTCGCTTTGCATCCTTCGCACTGGTGAAAAGCGTTTTTTGCTCGCCACAACAAACTTCGCGCGGAACAATCTGTCCCGTCGTTTAGAGGAAACTTTTACAACATCCTTTTGCTGCCCGCAGCGTGTTCGGCGTTTGTTGTTGGTTTGCAAACTTTAATTACAAGCCATAAAAATGTCGACCCTCTCACGGCACGGCGGGGGCCTTGGGCCTGCCGGGAGGGGCAGAGAGCTGAGCGGCGAAATGGCCGGCACCCACCCCGGGCGGGAAGTAGGGCACGGTGGACTCGTGCGACCCATTACGGCCGACCGTCCGTTGGAAGTCGCGGGTAATCGGAGAAGCTGACAAGGCGACGAGAGAGGGGTTGTAATATCCTTTCGTTACGCTCGGTCGCAATCTGCTGAGACCGCGCGCGCGGTCGCCGGCTGTCGAAGGACAAAGGAAGATACCGTTTTACCCGCGTCCTTTTTTTTGTGTGCGTACATGGGACACACTCTTCAGCAAGACGGTCCGTCATCCAACTGTGGGCGCAGGACAGTGGGAGGATATCGAGCAGAGTATCTCTAGGATCAGCTTGTGGGAACTTCAGCACGCACCGGTGTCCGGCCCGGTATCATTATGCTGGTCTATCATCACCGGACACCGGACCGTGTTTTCGGACCGGAGGTCGTGTTGGCAGTTTTTATGACTTTACAGCATGGCTCCATTTTGTTGGGCTCTTTTGACCTTTCTCCGGCCGTAGGCCAACAAAAAAGGGTTCAACTGAATCTCTCAAAAAAAGTTAAATAGTAAGAACTCAATGGTACAAGACGCGACCCGAACTAGGCCATCGGGGCTACCTCGGGGCGAGTAGCTTGCGGTGCGAGTGGATGTTTCATTTACTGACTCCACTCGGCACAATTTGTGCGTTAACCTCCTTCTAGTGGGGCGCGAGTTATCAGCGCTGGCTCCCGAATGGGGCAAACAGCTGGCCATCAACACGCAGCCCAGCTAATAGAGGCACCCACGGGCCGGCCAGAACTCCAGGGTGCCATGGCGAGATTGAGAGAGAAAGAGAGATAGAGAGTGCAAATATAATAAAGATAATCAGAAAACATGTCGTCATTAAAAGTTATTATCTCTGTTGGGCGCTAGGACGAACGACAAGGGACACAAGTGCCGCTGTTACTGGAGGCCCAGCATCAGGCTGAAGTTCGCACACACACAGACACACCCAAGTAACAGTGAAAAGGAAAAGTTCCATCACCACAGCTACGAGGAACTACATGCTTTGTGGTTATTAGACATTGGAGGCGGCAGCGGCCTCTAACATACTTCCACGGATCCACTACTGGGCAGAGGTCCTTCTCTGCCACGTAATGGGCCCCGGAAGCCGGCATGTCGGCGAGATGCGTGTATGTCCCGCAGCATTTCCGGTGTTAATTCCGTTACGGAAATGGTCGAAAGGTGTGAACATTCCGGTGGGATTATCTTCGGCCCCGGCTTAAGACACCAGCCTGACCGACACCAGGACCGAGTTCCTGAAGGCCCGATGGGCTCAGGGCCCACAGCGTGACCGGATGGGTCCAGCAGGTAAATTGTTGTTGGGCAGCCCAAGCCACGACCCAGTGGTTTGGGGTGTGGCACCCGGTCGTTGTTGACCACGGGCACCGTTCTCACCGATTTTTGGGACACGGTCCAGGAAAACAAGGGACAACCACCAGGAGACGGCCGCCGAGAGGGTCTTCGTTATCGCTCCAATGGTTCCACACACACACACACACACTTCATGGTGGAGATGGCCGCAATAGAAGAAGTTTGGGATTTATTTCCTGGAAGATAGGACCGGAACCCGAGCCGCCGTAAATTCATCTCGCTGACTGGTCCGAGATCTCCGGCAACGGCGTTCCGGAAGTTGTCGGCGATCGAGATTTTGGGTCCGTCGCTGGAGGACGCCGGAAACCCATCGCTCTGCCCAGACGGCCTACGTCTGAGCCGGTTCTTGGGGAATGGGGCCTACGCGATTTGTGCCGATTCTTTCGGTTCCTTTGGAGGGGTTTGTAGGTTTCCCCGACAAGTAGGTGAGGATATTGATCTCCATCAATTTGTCAAAAAACCTGCGTAACTTCGGCCGAGAAGCTGTGGGGGTCAAAAGCACGTGGGTCTGGGGTAGGGCAGGCAATTAAGATGGGGTCCGAGGGCACGTAATCTGCCCAAACGGGCGTAGCAATCGATGGGGTGTAAATCCGGTGTCCGGACCATTCCAATAATCCGGTACTTACTGGTGACAGTTACAGGTCTTTACAGGTGCACAACATCGAAACGGGGATAACGATTTTCCCTATTGCCTAGACCACCTTACCGCAGTTCTGCTCGTCGGTGCCGCCGGGACAGTCCGGGTCCCGGTCACAGAGCCACGTCTTGGGAATGCAGCGGTCGGCGCTGCTGCAGAGTACCTCGTTCGTGTGGCAGGTTTTGGTTACTGCGCCGTGCAAAGTGTGTTGATTGTGAGTTTGTTAGAGCACGGTGTTGGAAGGCAGCGATTGTGCAAATCGTACGAAAGTTCCATGCCGCAAGCGACGTATACGTAAGGAAAAGAGATGCACCATCACCAGAGGACAAAAGTAGAAAAAAAGCAAAGAACAAACAAAATGTAAGGAAATATAGCAATACACGAAACTAAGTGTAGTAAAATTATTCAACAGTCTACAGAGATCTAGCAAAGTACCATGCCAGGAGGGACAGAACATCACACTAGAACTAGAAAGACAAAAAGGCAAAAGGAGAAACAAAAAAACCGGCACACAGCGTTCGGCCGTCGGCTCGGAAGAAGACAAAGTGTTGCAGTTCCGGAACCGAAGGCCGGCGCCGATGCACCGGAAGTCGCAGGTGCGGAGTCGTACTTACGGCATTTTTCGGCATCCTCGTCCGAACCGTCGGCACAGTCCTTTTCGCCGTCGCACTGCCAGCGTTTCAGGATACACCTACCGTTCTTGCACCGGAACTTGTCCTCCGAACACACGGTCTCTGTCGGAGATGCAGACAATACGAGAAAAGAGAGATGCATTAGAAACATTCCGCTGCAGATTTGTGATGTGCAATGTGCATCGGCAGACACGCAACAGCGCCACCGCCAAGAGTGGTTTTCAATTAAACAACGGCAGATGTCGGGTTCCGTCGACAAAAGTGGATGGTCTTTTTTGTTTTATTTCTTCTCAATTTTCACTACACTTAACGTAAGATTAATTTTGCGCCCGGAAAATGTCACTTAAAGTTGTTCGCTGGCCTCTGACGTTGCTCAGCGTGGGCCTCAAAATAGCAGCAAAATGGGACGGTGCTTTGACTGTCAGATAGTGTTCAAAGTGGAGAAGTTTAGAGTTTATTTTAAAAAAAATTGGTTGACCCACTGTCTGGAGATGTTAAGCTGAGAAACAAATGAGCACTAGGCTTTCTGTTGTCTGCCATCATTAAAGGTGCAAACATTTAAAATGTCTAAAAAGGGTTTTTTGGAACCATGGCAGCGGACACAGCCAAATTATCACCAAGAGCTTCGAATTGACGCCTATCGCACCGGAACCGATAAACCGGCGCAACATTAAGCATGGAGCATATTTCATAATATTTCACTTTGAAAATCTATAAGTTCAACTTACTATAGATTTATTACATTTTTGCTATAACTCGTGGGTATGCTTTTGGGTGGATGTTGCAATAAGTTTTAGGGGTTTCTACCCTCACAAAATTGATAAACTTTAAAATAAACTATTGCAGTATGAAAAGCAAAAAAAAACGTAATTGAAAAAAGGGAAATACTTTAAGCCACCTATTTTTACGCCGCTCCATTGGACGATAAACCGTAAATAAGTCGAGCAAATAACTGACCAACGAAAGATCCACATTGTAACAGGACGGATCGCACAAATCACCGTTGACCCGCGTCCGGCTTTCAACGGTTTCACAAAAATCCCAATTAATACTGCCTTCGCAGTGTAACAAATGCTCTCCCGCGCGCACCGGAACAGAACGTGGCCGGGGCGAGGCTGCAGATTAAAGGATTACCCCGAGCAGCAAACCGCAGCCACGTACACGTTATAACACACCGCAATGATGGCTGCAAATCGTCACTTCGAGCTGACAAATTAGGGGTGAGTTATTAAAAGTGCTTACAAACAAAATGTCGCTCACGAGCGGAGAATGGCATCTCCGCGTTTGGGGAAACGGTCTGACAACTGGACGCGAACCGGGAACGGAATGGGGACCAAATGTCCCAAATGTCACCGTCTGTTTGATGTCGCTTCCGTCGACGAAGCATTGTTGGAATGTTTAGTTTATCCGTGCGCCATGTTCTGGGGTTTTCATTTCATTCAGGCGCAAGCAGGATTCACTTTACGAAGCAAAACGTAGGACCAAAAGTGCGAAACAAACACTACCGTTTGTCGTCGACCAGGATGAAATGAATATAGGGAACCGCTGACAATGAAAAACCGGACCGATGCAACCAAAAATGTAAGAGTTTACATGAATGATTGGAAGTGATACCCATAATGTCCTGTGATGTGATGAAACCTTTGTGTCATCTGCGCGCAACGCTTACACATCGTTGGAAACTTTAGCCAATACACGAGCGAGCGAAAATGTGTGGACAAAGCCAACAACTTCTTGGTTCTAAATCCCAGTTGGTAGAGTTTCACTCAGGAAACCATCCCAGCTTTTAGTAACCATCCCAACTCTTGAGCTCTAGCGGTTCATTTCTAGAATGAATTGAATTTGATTACTTTAAAGAAACCGAGTAGCTGAAATTTTCTTTTATTTTTTTACTGAGTAAGCTAAAATTCAATCATTTTTCGATTCCGTTTCATTTACGCCACTTTTAAAGACCTCTTTTAAACTGCAACAGGTTTAAACTGCACCACGAAACAGTGATTGATCTAAGAGCAGTAGGTAGATTTTCTTGAAACCAAAACTATAATAATGAGGACATCAAGAAGTACATAAAATTGTCCCATGTAATTATTAGTAATTTAACGTTACCTCGCGGGATGGGACAAGTTTCACTGCGACACTTTCAACCCGCAGTGTAGTTTACAGCGGGACTCCTACAAAAATTTCTAGCTAGTTTCAGTGTGACCGGTTTGCGGTAAAATGCAGTATCATGTCTTGCAGAAAAGTGATACTGTTGCGCTACTCGGATCGATGCACGCGACGCCGCCGTTGCATTTCAACTTCCGGCACCGCGGCCTCGGCCTCTGACCAACGGCTGGCTCGTAACGGGCTTCGCGGGCGACACCGAATTTAATTAAAAAACTATGTCATCCTTCTGTTCGTCGCGTAGCGTAACGCGGCCGAACCCGAACCCGGACTCCGGTGTGTTGTGTAGTTTGATTCGTGAAACTTTTCACATCCGGCACCGTCGTGAATGACGAAATCTATCTCCGTCCCCGTCCGACCGACCTGAATCGCCAAAAACGGTCGCTGTGAAACGGATCACCGGGGCTATTTTCATTAAAATTTGTTATAAAATGGCAAATTACGTGCAACGAGCGAAACTTTTTATGGTCTCCTCGTTCTGTCCGCTTTGCCACCGGCACTAAGCTGCGACATGGCAGAGTGCTCAGTGGTTGGCAAGGTGTTCGGTTTGAGATTCTAATTTCCATTATTGGTTGTAATGAAATCCTGCAACGAAGAGTAGCTTCGAAAAAAACAGTATGAAAGAATATTAATAATTGTAGTGTCACGCGGCAAGGTTGTGCAGTAAGAACACTAGCAACACACGAGATCAAACAGTTTTACATTTTGAACGATATAAAAAGTTAAACAGAGCTGAATAGTATCTCAATTAGTGTTAGAATAGCTTAACTAACTTGAATTGGAAAAATGCAACAAAAGGAATAGAATATACAATGTTATAATTATGCTTCGAATTGCCACATATTTTCGTTGAAATAAACTATAAATCAATCTCCACGACGAAGAGCTAATGTATCCGTGATAATTCGTTGAATAGCTTCCACTACATGAGCACGGTCAACTGTGCAATCTGCTTGCTGAAAACCGAAAGCTGTGGCAAACACGACCAACATGTCGTTGTGTTTCCACAAAAGAAATGCCAACTTCCAAATGACCAAACCTGATCAAAAACCCCGCCCCGAACGAATACGCCAAGATTAGATTGGCAACATTTGGCAAACACATCAGTCACCTGGATTTATAGTTTCACATCATTGTCGTCACACAAACACGCACGCACGTACGCACACATATTAGAATCATACATCTTGTCCTCATCCAACACCTCGTCTGCGCAATGCGCAGGATGGAGGCGTGTGGCTCGAAACAAATTTTCGTTCGTTCCCCAATTTGTTTGGCTCAATTCGGTGGCAATCTTTCATGCCGTTCTTGCCACCTGCCCCATCCATCGTCACTGCATCCTTGCAGGCGGTTCAAGATGCCTACATAAAGCGTAACATCGCCCCGTCTGGCCCCCGAGAACAAATCCCATCTTTCGGAGGTTATCACGTCGCCGCAGGTCCGGGAGGCGTCACTGTTGGGGATGTGGCCGGAGCCCGAAAGGCAGATAACAAGAAGCTGGACCAAAGTTTAGCAAACGGGTCCAGCCTCGGGGCCAGCTTGAGGTGGCTGCTGTGGTGGTCATATCGTGCGAGCCGTGTTATCAACTATTGCCTCGCTGGTCGCTGGCCGGCCCCCCGGGTCCTGGGCGAGTCCTCGGGAAATTCGGGCTTCCGGAGCAGACCGAACCAGATAAGAAAGAAAGACAGGCACACGTACCGTTTGTTTGCGTTATGATTGATTGCATTTCCGTTAGCATACGCCGACGATGGCCCGGCAGGTCGATAGGTCGGTGACTGCCTCGAAACCAATCGCACCGGCGGTTGGCAGCCTCAAAGCCAGCAGGCTAGAGAAGCTGGCACAAAATTGAGGACCATCGTAAGGAAAGTCTTCAGCAAATTGGCTTCGAAGCCAACGAACGTTCGAGTCGGCGTCAGCCAGATAGATGGGCAGGTCACGATGCACCGGCGGATTTGCTTGATACGGTTGTGTCAGAAGCAGTGGAATTTAACCAACAAAAAAAACAAGAAAAGCTTGATTTCGGATTTTCACGGCTGCAATCTCCGTGCAACAAGCTAATGATGAGCGCTGTCGGCTTCGAAGCGTCGTGATAGCAGTTCTATCTACTGACCTTCGACCACTCCGCTAGATTGGCCTACCTTTCGGTGTTTTTTCGTTATTTCAGAATGGATGTCCTGGACCTCACAGCTTGACCTATGATATCAAGCGATGCAGACACCGCGTGCCTAGCAACGTTCTGCTGTCGATAGTTGCTAAGGCTTGAAAAAAAAATTCTGTTTCTTGTTTTACATTATTGAAAATAATCTGAAGTCTTGATCGGGAGACGCTAGCGTTCAATATGCACTAAAAATAAACAGTTTCTTGTTTATTGCCACTTTTGAAATGGTTTTTCTTCTAAAGACGGTATTTCGGCCAAACTGGTTTCTAAAGAACACTGTATTTAAATTTCCATCTATTTTTTTTTTCAAAGAACGCATTGTTGATTGATTCTTTTATAATAATTTAATTTATAGTTATCGACATCGCCGTATGGTTTTTGTAAAGCCGTATAACTAAGTAAACTACGCTTGTTGGAAAAAGCGCTGTCCAAGCAATTTTTTTTCTCATGAAAAACTTAAATTAATTTTCTACATTTATTTACTATGTTGAATTGTTTAAATAGGCAAATAAAACAAGCATTGAAATTATTAGTTAAAATTAAACCATGTCTTGCTTTCATTGCCCGTCATTTTCGACCAAGCATCACTGACGCTGTTACGCGACGGCTTGATGCACAGGTTGCTGTGATGCCAAGGAAATCGTTCCTAGTAGTTCTACGTGTAACATAGCTAAAACTAACAAATTTAAGGAAATGTTTGCATATTCCATGTTAAACGGACAAAAAAACATGCACAAATTCGCGTGTATGGATAAACAAACGACGGCTGACAAGGCAGTAAGCACTCATTCCTTATTCATCTCTATCAATCTTATCAGTATCCGGTTTGTTATTTCAACCATTGCGGGGCATTCCGCTCGGAGATCCAAAGCAAGTGAGTGTCTCGGTGATAAACGATAAAGTACAGCTTCGCTTATTGTTCTTGCGGAGTTTTAGGCGTGCCAAGAAGCCCGCACGATATCTTATACCGTCCAGTAGCCTGCCGCTCACAGGTAACTGCGGCCAGACCCGTAATCCGTGGCAGCTTGCAGCGGAAGCCCCCGGGCCAAGCACCGTTCTGCCGGTGGTTGCATTATTAAATACTCTTTTCCAAGATGGCAGTAAGATTAAAACTTTACCATAAATTTTGCGTTCTCTCTGCTGCTGCTGCTTCCGGGGGCTTAGCGGGGCTAAGTCAAGAATGGGCTGCCTGACCCCACAGCCGCTTCTTGCCCTCAACCCGTCGCGTGTGTGCCCGAAGAATTTTCCAACTCCCAGCCCGCTCAGTAGTAGTTATGTTACAAATTAAGTGTGGTTACCCCGTTTCCTTACGGTGGGGCGTGCATCTCTCGCCCCCTAAATGGCGGCCTCGTTATGAAGGAAGTAATGTTCCACATTCTCGCTTTCACCCTCGCGACTGGAATGCTCATTTGCTGGCGGAAAAAGTGGAGGAACACCACCCGACCGTCGATTGTTGAACTCTGGCGGCCTTTGGATTTCTTTTGCCTTGCTTCCGCTTTCGGTCGGGACGACAAGAAGTTGCAACCGAACCGGGGGCAGCCGAAACTTTAAATCAACTTGAAACCGGCGCCTGGAGGGTCGTACCCTTCGCCCTGGCGACAACAATGCGCGACCTTCTCGCGAGGTGCATGCGTTGTAAAGTTGCTAACCTGCGCACAGTCAATTATTGGGCTGCCCGGGCTGCGACACGGGCCGACACGGAATACTTTCGTGCGACAAATTTGCGCTAACAATTTCGGTTTTCGGGCAGCAAGTTGCTAGCCAGCGAAGGTACGGACGTCCTCGAGAATCGCTCGGGGGCAGCTTTGACGGAGTCGCAGTAGATAACTTTTACGACACGCTGCCACACACAGCTCCGAGAGCTTGCCGTAGGTCGTCGGGAATTCTTGTTCCAGTTCCAGACCCGCCACACAAAGGATGCGGGAGGGTCTTGAACCCGGGCCCGGGGAGCATCGGTACGAGAACGGTAGCACAATAATAAAATCATTAGATTCCATTCTTATTCGTGTCACGTACCGTTTCTGGGTGGGCGGCCCCCATTGGTGACGGCGTCGACGATGAGGACGAGAGACATTTTACTGCAACGCACCGAGAGCTCTGTAAAGATGTCCTCTTTCCGTCTGCCCGTCAACCGCCCGCGCTTCTTTCTCTACCACAATGACTTGATTTGAAACGAAACCCCCCGGGGGCGCTACGGGACAGTGAAAGGACCCATCCTGTCGATGTCCTGCGGGACCCGAGCACTCTTTTATTGGTTCTATTTTGTCGCTTCTTGGAACGCGCCGCCGTCGCCGCAGGGTACGCCTTCAAGACGCTGCCAGTAGTGTGCCAGTAGCGGAGACGATTACCCGGTTCCGTACTAGTCGTCCGGTAGTAGTTCAACATCAACTTCCACTTCCAATCCAGTTGTTTTCCCGGGCTAAACGGGAACCGTTGAACCGCGCCAGGGCTGGTCACTGTCTCTGACCCGCCGATTGACCCTCGCTTGACCCAATTCTGCGCTTTACTGAGCTAATACTTCGTTCTTCGTCCTGTTGTGGGGTTTCTCGTCCGACTGTCCGTCCGGATTGCACTGACATTGCGAGATAAGGGGGCAACGCCGCAACGACAGGGATTGAAAGTCATTTCGAGTTTCACGATCGAAAATGAGGGCTTCCTGAGGGAATGAGGGAAGGGTAAACTTGGGCGCGCAGTAAATGGACCCCGTATCTTTAGTCTTGCTTCAGAAACGGGATTCTTGGAAAAGGTAATAACTTTAAATTCCATAAACTGCTGAGCGGTATGTCGATTAATCATGAAGCGTAAGCGACTTCTAGACGTAGGTAACATGCGGTGTAAATACTCAAGTCACTATTTGTCCAAAAAAACGAATATCCGTTACCGACCAGATATTTGGGCTTCTTATTGGCTTTAAGGTTATTGTTTATTTATACTACTTCGTTTCTATTTGCACAAAACGACAATTAAAAATAGTACAGTTTCAAAACTGTACATTTATGACAGTGACAGGAATGCAAATCTCTTAGTAGCCTACGATTTGGCATTACAAATTGCTTTTACGCTAGGTTTTACGCTTCGTATGGCCCTAGCTTATGACTACGTACCCTCTTAGTATGACTCTTTCTTAGTTAAATTTGGCTGGTATGATTTTAAGAAAGATTTACTGTATAACAAACTGTCTATGCTTTGAATAAATTCTTTATCTGTCAGAAAGAGCCGAATCATTATCATTATCATCATCAATCATTAAGCTATTGATCAGTTTAAACTGTTGATCAGGGATACTTAGAAGTGATGAGACTCAATGCACCATCTTACCATTAACACCCAACATTCCCTCACAAAAGATGCGCCATGATGGCAACAAGTTTACAGAACCCCATTTGGAAGGCCACATTTCAATACTTCAGTCGAGTTTGTGAGACGAGTCCCGAAGTTAACTTCCTTTGCCGGCTTTCACTTCATCGCTCCCAACCACGAGAAAAGCTTGACTTTTTCTGCAACTTCTTCCCGGCCAACTGCTGGACTTATTGGAGCCCTAGAACAAAACATCAAACAATGCAGCGTCACGCTATGAGCACGCAACCAGACTCGCTCCGAATGTTTCACCATTCGCCGGCCATACACCCACCCACATGCCCCTGACCGGCCACGGAAGGTGTCCGCCGGCCGCCACCAATAATACCATTACCGGTGCCGCAATCAACGACAACGCGCGCCCGCCAGGTGTGTCTGTGTGTGGGGCGAGGCCGGTGCATTGGCGCGTGCACCGGAAATGCTCACCATCATTCAACCCGGGAAGGGCCCTCCGGAAGTCGGTCGGTTCGGTGCCTTGGCCCGGTGATGATTGGCCAATGTGTCGCACTTCCCCGGCAGCGGCTGCGGGCTGTGCCCGGACGTCAGACGCCGTCTGGTCCGATGACGACGACGACGACGACGACCGAAGGATATGCGAAATTTTCCAACCGAACGGACGAAAACATGAAACAATAAAATTGGCCGGCCCCGGGCTCCGGGACCGTGTGTGCCGGGGTTCCGGGAGCCCTCCGTGCAACGTTCGGTCCCATAGCGTGTCACGAATCGCATCACCGGACCCGAGACACATTCGGCATGCGATGCGATCGTCGAAGCCAAGCGGCGGAATTGGAGGCGAGATTGGTAATTTTATGATTATTTGTTTATCGTTAATTGCATTCGGCAGAGCGGACGCTGAACGCTGGACGGATGCGGATGCTCCATATGTTGCGAGAAGCTGTGCGGACCAGGACCAGCGTGGCTGAGTGCAAAAAGTGCAGCTGCACCCCGGGGGCAGGCTGGTGGGTTGCTCACGACGAGAGACTCATCAGATGGGCAATTTTGCAAAAGTGAATTATCTTCACGGACCCGGGGCCGGCACCGGCAAACAACAACCCCAGGCGAACGCAAGTGTATCCTTCAAACGGGACTGCTGCACTTTCGCCACAGCTGAACGCATCTGGCCGATGGGTTTCCGGATGACGGGCCGTTCGTCCTGTGACGCACGGGTAGCCTTTCTGAATGATTTATGTTTCGCATAAATATATATTAATTCCTATTCCGGGGAACTAGACAGCATTCGCCACGCACTGGATGCGAGCCGCAGCGGATGAGGCCACGGGGTGGTTATTGAAAACACAAACAGCGTTTCATTTGAATGCACTTTTCAAAAGTTTCTATTTGTATAATGAATTTTGTTTCTAACATGGCCACCCCACGGCAAGTTTTGCGCGGCCATTTTGTGCATTGTGTTACACTACAAAAAACTTCACCCCGGGACGCTCCGGGACGCTGGTGGCCCCGGTCGGTCGGTCGGGCGGTCAGGAAGCTCCGTCGCTGCGCTGCCCAACATCAGACATTGTCCGCGCCGTGGGGCCCGTAAGAGATCACAGGCTGGGATGGGCAAAGTTGCTGCCCGGAGCTCTGCTCTCTCTCTTTCTGCCAGTCTCCCTCGTGCTGTGCACCAGTTGCGCTGGACAAGCACTTTATCGCTCGCTTGTGTCCTTTCGCCGGGAACTTCTTGAACGGGAAGCAAAGGAAAAACGAAAACGAACGAACATCGCAATGTGCCGCGCTCTGCGTTGTGTAGCAGTGGCCAGTCGCCTTTCATGCGATGCGCGATGACGCGAAGGCAATGTTTTAATTAAAACTCATTTGCATAACAACGCAAGGGAGTGGTGGGGCGTGCAAGGGCGGGGATAGATGCGACGGACTCACCACACCAGGTGGCGTTCGGTTTTGCCTTCCCGAGTCTCGAGTGCGATCGAAAACGGGACCAGCATCTAGGTGAACACGAAAGTCCTGATGTGCTCCTTCGCAATTTAAGGGACATTTTTGTGACATTGAGAACCGATCGATTCATCAAGTGCGTCCAACAAGTCACACCTTCGGAATTGTCATTGAAACCAACTTACCAAGCGCAGATTCGTCATCAGAAATAGATTTGTCATCAGCGATAAGTTGACTATATAAAAATTTCATTATCCAGCAGAAGTCGTATTGGACGTTTTAAACTTTTTTAAGGACCACTACAAATTGGGGATCCACGGAGATTTTAATATGAAACCCCCAGCCTTTCACAACTTAAGCGTTGGACTATCAACCTGCATTTAACTGCAGTACCTGACTTCCGAGGTAACAGCTATGGCGTAAACGTCTGTATTATAAATGTATCATAAATATCAAAAGTTCATCAATCGATCGATAGAGTTTTCGGTTTGTTATCAAATGAAAACATGATAACATTTATCATGTTCCACACCTTTAAAATGTACTCTAGGGCATTGGTCTAAGAAAACGAAACCCGTCATTACTTCTGGACCAACCTGTTTATCGGGAAGCAAGAGACCGCACAAAGAATCACTCCCGGATGGAGACAGAGAAATGAGCGGCGAAGGTGACAGAGCAGAACCGGTTGTCCTTGCACACCTGAAACCCGGCCTGCTGAGACCATCGGAGGCGAAGGAAAATCGCGCCGGGATGGCAATACACGCGGCTCACGCCCTGATTGATGGATAATTAGCGCAGTGGCGATAGTGGTGACGATGGTGGCGTAGGTAAATGATAGGCTCATTACTGTTTCGAGCCACAACGGCGAACCGGTACGAAGCGGTTCGCAATCGGTTGGGATCGATCAAACCCGTTGTAAAGATAAAACGCTTCGGAAGACAGCCTTCTCACACTGCCCCTTCGATGCAGGAGGACACCGAATGCGCTGCGGTAACGTTCGGTCATCCATTCTCGTTAATCGGTTCAATTTGGGAAAGACGACCTCACAACGGAGAGCGTGGAGAACACACACCGGAGTGGTACTCACACGGGTATGACGACGGGTAGTAATGAAAGGCCAAATTGGGGTAGAAGTCGCTATCTTCCCGGTGTACGTGCACACACACACACACACACACACCCTTTATCGTCGGGATGTGTGTGACGTGCGAGATCCTCACGCGCGTATCCTGTTCCGCTTCGTTTATCGTCAACCGTTATCATAATTGCCACTGGCAACGGCGCACCGAAGTTCCGGGAGCACACGCACGCAAGGAAACCGATCCGTTTCTGGCCACCCGGTTTCGAGCCACCCAGGCCCAGGCCAGGGATGACATTTTTCATCAGCATCACCACCGTAAAAATGGGCGGAAATGGAGTGAAGCATTCTAACTAACCGAACGCACATTAGCCTCTCGGGTTCGCTCCGCGGGACGACGACGACGAGGATCCATTTGGGACGAGCGTCCCAAACAAAGCAACATTAGAAAACGAGCAAAATGACATGTACATGTATAACTTATCGTTCTGCTGAGAGATCACAGTGTGGAACACCCCGTTCGGTGTTGCGTAGACACGAATCCCAGCAATATTCAGCTGGCGTTGTGAACACTTCGGTCAGTCAAACTTACATGTGGAACACCTTCTTTTTTCACGAGTAAAATATATAGAGAAACTATAGACGAAGTTTTACTCAAGACTAAAACTACCTCGCATCTTAATTAATTTAAAAGAACACAACATCATTCAGCGAACTAAGGAGTGTTACCGACTGCACACGGGATCTGTTCTATAGAATGAACCATCAAGTGTTTGAAGAACCATCAAGAAAACTTGGATGACATTAGATGTTGAAATAGCGTTGGACCGCGTGGAATCCAAACACTAGATGGTGCATCCCATATAAAATAATGTTTTAGACATAGCAAGATTTTAACCAATCAGGACGCAACACTTTCGACACATTAATAGAACACCATCATCGGAACGCTGTATTCAGCCCTTCAAGTCCTTACAGACGATCTTACGTTCAGTTCCACGAATGTTTCGTTTCGATTATAAAGTGCACTACGCCGTAATTGGGTAAAACGAAGCAACGAGTCGTAAGTTGAAAAATGTACTGCAAAGTTGGGTTTTCCTGGAATCTCAAAGTGTTCAATTAACACGATGACAGTTTCCGAAACACGACTGGTTTGAATGCTTTGGCACAATCTTTTTTTGGCATTATCCTGAACAGAAAGGTGTTCCACCTTCAAAGATAAACCAGTAAACCTACCAGCCAAAGTGCCACTTTTACCACTCCACCGCTCGCCCATCAGACCGAGGCGAGAGGAGCCAGTCATTTATGAATTAATTTTGCGCGCAATGCAGAATGGGAGCACCCGCTCATGCTGCCCCGAAAAGCCACACGGCTCGCGGCTGCTCTTTGGCGTAACGGAGCACGGGGACGACGGCGCAAAGAGTGCCATCTAAAGTGACACCATCAACCGAGGGTGAACCACACACGAAATATGAGCCGCCGACTCCTCGTGGGGGCATTAAAATCGATCTGAAGGACTGCTTCCTGTGGGCCACCAGGGCGCCTCCATTCCACCGACACCGGATCGGTGGGGTTGGGCGATTAGAAAGTATGCTTCGCTGTGGTTCGCCCATGGTGCGCGGCAGTTGACAAACGGATACCGAGGCCCTTCGAGGGACTTTTTCCGGGTGTTCCGGGGAGTGCGTGCGTTAAATTGGATGTTTTGCGAAACACCAAAACATAATTGCGATGCGTTTCTCGGTGTTAGCGGTATGTTTTGGCACGGAATTGATGCTGCTGCGACGTGTGATGTTCCGAAACGGCTGGGAACTTTTTTGTTTTTTTTTTCGTCGACTTGCGGTTGATTGGATTTTTGTTTGTCTTCATCGTACCACGTAAACAACGCAAAACCGTTTTAACGTCAACATCCGGAAACTCTCATAAATAATAAGGCGCGTGGGTTGCGAGTGTTGACTGAACCGTTTTGTTGGCTTCATCAACTGCTGTCGGCGGTTTGGTTTTTTATCATAAGGTGACAACGAGAACCGTTTGGCACGGTGGTTGATTGCTTCCGGGACACTGCTAGCGAACAATAGAATAATGAAAAGAACAACGGGATCGGTCCTTTTTTTCCGGTCTTTTGGTGGAAATTAATTGTTTGATACTTTGTCCCGACCCTGACAATGATGCTCAATAATGTTGAATATAAAAATAAAAACCATTATTAACCCTTTTTCTTCTTGGTCTGCGAGGGCGAGCATGATTTTTATTTTAAATCGGCTCATAAAATAATAGTGCGATCGAGGAAATCTACTCAAGATGATTTGTGGAAGATTATTCAAGCGCTTTCGATGTTTCCCAACTTGAAGCCATTTGCCTAAAAGTCTATAGCGTTAATTTTTGGCTGCGATGGCTGCCGAGTGCCGGAAATGCGAGCGAAAACTATCTCGGTTTCCAAACGACAAAGTTTCTAACGAAATATTTTTGTTTCCTTTTCGTTTCAGATGGGTTAACCGACCGTGGCTAAATAAATCGAGCAGCAGCATAATTATAACAAGAAAAAATTAAAGATGTTTTTTTCAATAGGTCTAAGAAAATGTCTTCACTTTGGCATTTAACATTTTTTGCTGTCGTGGAAAATCTTGCAAATCTTGTGGAAAATAATTGGGGTTTAACACATAAATGTGTTTCGTAGTATACAGAAACATACCTTTGTTTAATGCTAAAAATGCAATCACCTGCGTTTTGCTTTGAACTTACCGAATGAGTTTTCAAACTATAAATCTAATTTACACCAATTACCATTAATACCAATAGTTATACCTATTCTTTCAGTTTATAGAATTCATTGTCCGATTTTTTACATTTAAACGAACTTTAGATAAGGCAATGTTTCAAAAAGCTACGTTACATCAACCCACAGCGCAAATAGTTTGCTGGTAACTTGAAACAACTGGTCGCTCTATGTCATGACTCTGGCCTTTGGGTTGTTAGCCCGAGTTGGCTGTGCTTTCTGTAAGCTGATGTGTGTTTTGCATGAAACCAGCAAAAAAAATCAACCATTCCACGACCAAACTTCACATCTGACAATCAGAGCCAAACACTGATTCGTTCACTGTTGCATCAAATCGTCTGACTCTTCGAACCATTAGTCACACACGAGCTTGGAAACGGCTGGAAGCCGCTGTCCAGCGAATCTGGTTCATCACTACCATCCACGGCGGTTTGACTCACCTGAAACGAAAGAGAAACAAAAATATTTCGTTAGAAACTTTGTCGTTTGGAAACCGGGTTCGCGTTCGCTCGCATTTCCGGCACTCGGCAGCCATCGCGTGCCAAAGCGAAACGTAACCGGAAAATTGTGGCGAAATTGTTCTGTCACTTGAACCGCTTCCGGTTGACAGTTGGCAGCAGGATGGGGGACGACTAAGAAAAAAAAGCGGCCCCGTTCAACCGCCTGGAACATACGAAACATGTTTTTCGAGGTTTGGTTTGGCTTTCGTTCTGTGGCGATGTGTTCGATGGACAGAACCACAAGGACAAAGAAAAAGAGAGAGCGAGAGAGAGCGAGAGAGAGAGAGCGAGTGAGGGAGAGCGAGTTTTGAGAATAATTTTCCATCCAGCCAACGGGCACACGGCAACTTTGAATTGATCACCACTCTAAACCGACAGCCACAAAGCCTCGGGCCACGCGGGAAAACGTCTGTTTGTGTTGAGCTGCCGTTCCGAAAGCGTTCTGCCATCGGAAAAAGCGGATTTTTCACGCACTGGCACACGGCAAGGCTGGGCGCGCCACCGGGAAAGGGATATCATGCGGTGTTCGGCGAAAACGCCCACACGGAGAAAGGTAAACCCGGTCGGCCGGTTTTAACTGACAGCCGCGTGTCGATTTTGTGTCGTTTCGAACACGAAACCTTCACCAACATCAACACAACGAACGACACATTCCCTCTGGAGTTCTCGTCGATTTGCGATCAAATATTTATCAAACTCGCAGTGCACCGAGTGCCCGGTTTCCGGGTAAACGGTGCGTAATTTAAATCCAAGCTGCTAAAGACGGCTGCCGAACGTGCGCAGTGTGTGTGTGTGTGTCGTAAGATACGGTGCCGATCGAAAGTTTCCGACTGCGCCCGGTTTCGTTATCCACTTGGGACCATTTATCCAAGGACCAAGGGTCATTCCTCGCAGAGACCGAACTCTTTCTTTTGGAGGCAGGAAAAACGAGCGTTTTTAGACCGGCTCAACCAAATCATCGCTACAAAAAACCACTTTCTAATAACCCCGATAAGGGAAAGATTAAGGGCAATAAAGTACGAGGAGTCTACCAGTGGCAGTATAGGATTGAAAAATAGAACAACTGTTCGAAAATTAGCGATACTTAACAGTTTAACGACACAACAGTCTTACTCTAATTTAAGCACATTGCACAATGAAAGTGAACCATTTATAAATTTTTTTTTTCAAAAACGGCCTGGTTCGTTCTTCTAAGATTGAAAAATTAATCTTTATTTCCAAAAACCAGTAGCCTTAGCATAACTTTTAAGCTTATGTTAGTAAGGATTTTGGCTACGAAATTAGTTGTTTTGTAATGTAATCTACTGCCAAGCCTTATTTTTCGAAACTCTGCCGGTCCCGTTACAATAGAAACAAGTTAAGCAAGTTACTAAACTAACAATGAATTATTTATAGTAAGTATAAAATCATCTTATTGAGCAACTACTTTAAAATCCAAAATTATATGTTATTTACAATTTTTAGCGAATGTGGAACATTTCAAATAGATATTCCGTTCACGCACTGAGCCCGAGGTTTTGGTCCGATTCTTTCATCCGGCACGATGCATCAACTTTCCGTTCGTAAGCGAACCGAAATGTAGGTTTGCAAACAATCACATCGTGGGTGTTTGCAAACTTCTGTGCATAGCTTGTGTGGCCCAGGCTAGCACATTCTGCTGAGACCGTTTCGATGGATTTCCTTTCGCCGGCGGAATTGGCGTATCGCACGCCGCTTTTACGCCACAAAATGTACTTCCCACTTGCCGACGTTGATGATCCGAGGAACGATAAAGGGCTTTCCCAGTGGAAGACATCCAAACTTAAGTGTGATCAGCTGCACCGTTCGGACGCGGACGATACAAAGTGCACGGTTGAGAAACGGATCCATCCGTGGCAGCCACCGCAGACGATCCTGCACCCGTTATAGCGAGCGTTATTTGGGACGAAGTGGAACCCTTTTCGTGATGCTTGGTCCCTTTCTGTTAAACTCCTTTCGAAACCTTCAAACGACACCACAATGCAGAGAGCTAATGGCCGAGAAGCACATTAAGGTTGATGAAAAGCGCCACACACTCTCACATAATCCGCTTTATTACTGTCACATCGAATTTGGTGAGCCGTACTAAATTAATAACCCGTGAAAGACCGAGGCCCGTGCCACCGAGTTCAGCTGAAGAGGAACATTACACTAATTTTTCGCGAAGTAGTTTCCAGTGCCATTTCACTGCCGCCGTTCCACGAACCGGGCGCCATTTTGTGCGCCGGGTTTAGAGCCGACATTGAATCGAATCAATAGAGACAATATTTAAACAGCACTTTCTTACACATCGGTTAGCATGCGAAGGCACTCGTCTCGTCAAATAGCGGGGGTTTGGCGAAAATTGAATCATTCCAAGAGCCCCCGAGAGTCTCCGACATCTCAACGGCGCACATCCGAACTTATCGGCCGACAGAAAGTTTCGTCGGTACAGGGCTACCACACGTGGGCGAGGACTACAAGACCGTACTGTATTCGAAGTACCAGCCTGTTCAATAAGTTTTGCGGTTCGATAAGAACACCACAATCTTATGGTTTGAAATACACTTTATTATTCAGTTTAGTCTCCATGAACATCAAAACACTTGTTCCAACGAAATTTTATCACTGAAATGAGAAGCAGGAAGGGCTAAATACGCTTCCACAAGTCTGAAGACAGATGGAAGTCGCTAAGGGCCAAATATTGTGAATACGGTGGATGGTCCAACAATTCAAACTTTCATTCATGGATTTTTGCCATTCATTATTCTGACTCATTGTCGTGATGGACAAGGATTTTTTCTTCTGCAAGCCGGGTATTTTTTTCGCGTTTTTTTGCCTTCAGCTTGTTACAGGTTATAAGCATATTCCGAATTTATTGTTTCAACATTTTGCAAGTAACCCACAAACCAAATTCCGTTTGCATCCCAAAAAACTGATGCCAACACCTTCTTGGTCGAGTTTTGGGCACGAACTCGTGTCGGAGCCGAAGAACAACACTCTTTACCCTCCTTTTTTTCAGGATAATGGTGATAGACCCAAGTTTAATCTAAAGTTATGAGACGACGCATAAAATCCACTTGATCTTTTCGAAAACGGACGTCCGTGAAATGGATCGTCTTCAAAGCTTGTATGGCCACGTTTAAATTCAGCAGTCCATCTTTCTACTGTAGTAGTTGAAGCCGAAGAGTTCTTAATAAATTTTCAACATACGGTTAGAAATTTGCTTTGCTTTTGGAAGGTTTACCAAAATTAAAAATTCAATCACTGCATGATACTTCATTTTTTTCCATCATAAAAAAAAATACTGTGAGACGTCGACTCTAAATGGCTTGTGAACAAAGAATGAATTGACAGATTGAAATGAAACTTCACATACGTTCATATGAAGAGTGTACCAACATAACGGAATAAAAGCAACTAAATTTAGGCTCATGGCATCGCCATCTGTTAGTGAAGCGCAAAACTTATTGAACAATCCAGTAGTAGTAGCGCGTTAAAGTAGAGAGCAGCGCTCCAACTGTGCAACCAACAAATCTTTCACTCGCTTGAGGTCTCGCCACCATAACTTAACCAATCACTGCCAAACTGCTAGACGCGCTCTGCTTCGGGCGGTCTGTACTGCTCGACGAAGACGTTTTCCGCTCCCGTGAAGGTCCCCATTCAAATGGAAGAAGATTGACGCTTCGCTTAGCCATCGTTGGTGATTTCGGCTGGAGTCGACGTACGGGCGATGGAATGTTGTTTGCTATAAGAAATCTTAGACTGGGGATAAAGTTCCAAAATTGATGGAACCGATCGCGGCCATCAGATACGCTTCGCCGAAGCTTCGATGGATTGGTCTAGGGCTTCTAGATAACGTTGGCTTGCTTGATCAATTCGGCGTGTGCCTTAGACAAACGATGCCTCACAGGAGCGCTCTGGTTTTAAGTCACTACTTGGCACCATCAAGGCTGGTATTTCAAGTCCATGATTCGGTCTAATTATTCGAAGCTTTCTGGTTCGATTCGTAAACGAAACCCCGAAACTCTCCGCTACTTCTCTGGAGTGAATTCCGGTGAAAGACGTGGTCCCAATGCTGTAGAAGTGTTTCGATTCGACGTAATCTTCGATCCATTATCCGATAACTGTCATTAGGATTACGTCTCGAAAACTCCAAACTCGTCCTTTTCATTGGCCGTTGGCCAGAGAAGGTTGCATGCATCCCAGAGACCACCGGAGTCCCGTTATTATCCAAATCGGCATTACTGGCGATGAATGTGCCCCGCTTCATGCCCTCTGGTCTGGTGGACAACAGCGTGCACATGTGTTCGTGCGACCTAACCCCAGCACACACGATGATCCTCGGGTAATCCACTAATAATAGTTCCGTCCGCCCATTCCGTTCGGCAGTCGCCGCTGTGGTGAGTCGAGAAGATGCTCCAAGAAGCACTCCGATCCCGGGGACAAATAGCACGGACGACACAAGGACGGTTCTCGGTCGCTTTGGATGCGTACCGTTGCTTCCTCTTTTCATGCAGAAAATTAACAATTTCCCGACCGGCGTGGCGTAGAACAGGGGCGGGAAGTGGAACTGGTAAATGAGGTCCGCAACCCGGTGTCTACACCTAGGTGTGGTCTCCCATGTAATGGTCCCGTGCAGCTGGTTGGAGCGGCACCATCTTCAGGCTTCTTCGGTTTCACTGGTAGCGTTCACTAAGTACGTGGGATCCAGTTTCGTCCGGAGCTTGAACTAGGCGGAAGAAACTGGATACTGGCCCAGGCGGTAATGGGCAAACCTGAGTGGACGAACCACAACCGTACCTCCCTGGCTCGATAACGGGTGACGCTCTCGAGGGCTGTTGGTGCGCTTGTTGGTGCTTCTTTCGACGGCGGTGCAAGAACCCGATGATGGTTGCTGGACTGATGGCCGAATCCGGAGCTAGAATCTCGAGTTTGGCCGGTACGCAGAACCGGTGCGTGCAAACATTCTATAGCAGCGGTAGCAGGCGTGCGGGCACTTCCAAATGCATATTTAATTGAGTGGAGTCAAGAGGCGCTGCTCCTGGGGCCTTGCGTACATGGGCGTTATGAAGTGAGCGAGTGGCTGACGTTCGATTGGTGTTCGGTGCGCCCTCTCAAGCGTGTAGTGGTCGCACCCGTTCGGCGCTATCGACCTTGTCGATTAACTCCTCCCAAGCGTCCTTCAGTGTAGCTGGCGAATTTACTTTTCGACGTTTATTTGCCTACATCCATCCAACCAACCAACAGACCACCGTTCGAAAAGCAATCAAACAACACGGATGTTCCGCGGGTCACTGGACGCGAATCAACATGAACTCGATTGGCGCTTGAAAATCGCCCGAAACATGGTGTTCGATTGAAAACGTGAACACCACGGTTTTGTGTCAATTTTTACCGCCCATCAAAAACGGCCCCGATGGCCGCTTGGGGTGGATCGGGGAGCCGCGGACAAGGACAAGGTTCACACTTTATCAGTTCGACAAGGACACGCTGGGTCACGCAGTTTCTGGCGCAAACGGGCGAAAGATGGTTAATGAGACACTTCGGGTTCCCGTTCGGTTGTAAAGTTTGGTAAAGTAAAAATAAAGGACCCGTGACGAAGGAGATGGCCATTTCGGAACGCAATACACCCTTGTTTTTTGACAACCATTTCGTGGCCCCAGGCTTTTGGCAACGGTTAAAAGAGGAGGTAACAAACGGAAGCAATAAAGCGCTAAAGCGTCAATTCGGAACTAAGGGCCGTTAACAGAGGCAAAACAGGTAGACAGACATAAGTTGGTTTTTAAATTGGAGGAAATTCGCTTCGTCGGATAATGTCACCGCTGGTTGTTTGTTTTATTTCATCAGATCAGTTAAGGGAGCGAAACGTGATGTCTTGTAGGTCCAGGTGATGGCGCTTGTTGCTGACCGATTAACAATGCTCTCCACGCAATGTGCGAGTGTCTTCGCACCGTATCATTGCGGAATTGTTCAATTTAGAAGAATAATAAAGATTTTTTCAGTTATAAGAAATATTGGTTCAATTTTTCTCCACAATAGTTAGCCAAATGATATCAAACACAACATGCAATAGTAAATATGAGTTGGGCAAAACAAATCTATTATTTTCTAAGTAAATGACTGTATCTTGTAAAGTATCGGTCAAACAATTTCAAGTTTATACTTATTGTACTTTACTTATAGTTTGCATCTTTACCTAAACATTACAATATACAATCTTACTCAAGGGACAGTTTGCCTGTTTTAGCCGAGTCCAAACGTACTTTTATAGTTAAACATACCAAGTCAATAGTGATAGTGATGGATGTAAACTTAGGTAACTTGGAAGAGGAGGCGTTGAAGCGAAAACAGCGTCTTCGACAGCTGAAACAGAAGGAGTCAACCCACCACGACGAACCAACATTTAGCAATATCGCTGCTGAAGAAAGTGTTTGCGATTCTAAACCAATATTTCGGAATTATGAGCCCGTAAGCCATCAAATCAATGACCTGAAGAAAATCAGTGATGTAAATGTTGTGGATGTGGGAGTTGGTTTACAACTTGAGATGATGAATATTGAAGAGATTGATATTGCTAATTTAGCACCACGTAAACCTAACTGGGATCTGAAAAGAGATGTTTCTAAGAAGTTGGAAAAGGAAAAGCTTGACCGTAGAACACATAAAGCGATAGTTTCGTTAATGAGGGAGAGGCTAAGGTCTGCACAAGATCAAAACATACTCCTAGCTGTTAATATAGGGACAATCAACGGTGGAGCAACCGAATAAACTTGAAAGAACTTCATTGTCCTTCATATATCACAAACAAAAAATCTGTCCTTATTTCTTGTTTGTTCCATTCTGTGGTAAGTTACAGGATGTTAACCGATCAAGGACCAAGACTTCCAAGACCAAGAGAGGCATTATGAAGCTACCTTTAAAATACCAACAAATTATACAACAAAACGGTGCGTATTTGACGTAAATCGGAAACATCTTGAATAGAATTTTGAAATTCACTCAAACGTAATAGATTTTTCCGGATAATAAAATAAAAAATGAGAAATTAAAAAAAAATTAGAAATAAACGAAAATAACATAAAAAAATTGCTAAAAAATACATATATAAATAAATAAATAAATAAATAAATAAGTAAACAAATAAAACAACCAACTAAACTGTGCATCTTCAGCGAATCTCCAGCAAGTTGCGGATTCGCCCCAGATTGCTTCAACTGTGCTACCAAAACGGACACATCCCTATAATAATATGATCGGCCCCCTGCCTACCCACCGCCTCCCATAATTACGCACAATGTAATGCTGCGTCACGGAGCACATGTCAACCCACCCAACTGGTTGCTCATAATGACATTCGCAAGGGCTCCACTTGACGCACCCCGGCGCAGTCTGTCGGTGTCGGCGGCGGCGGCGGCGGCGGCAGCCGAGAAAGGGAAAATCAAGAATTACTGCACCGTGACTTGCCCCAGACGACTGACGCGGCACGGCAAGTTAATCTCTGTAATCAACTGCCAGGGCACCCCGGACGAGATCCAGTTGCACCCGATTGCGCAAATCGATCGATCGGCGCCACCCATCCCGGGGGGCACCTGTTGCCCGCCGGATCCCGCTCACCTTAAGTGCGTACCACCCCTCAGACAATGGCGCAGCACCCAACAATGCGCGGTCGATGATGGATTTGTGTGCGTGAGTGTGTGGCTGAGTGACCTTCAATGCATTTCGAGTTTGGTCAACGATCCACCGATCCGGTTCTGGAGAGGTCACACGGAACGCAAGCTAATGAACCTCACGGTACGACACAGTTTTGGTGCGAATAGGCGTCGCATTCCATCGGATCGGTTCAAAATGGACACACCAGGGGCGCTCGTCACTTCCGGGAGATGGGCCCAACTTGGGACACCAAGCACCGAAAGGTTATTTTATGCCACAAAACAGGTGTCGGCATGAGGCATAATGTCGACAGTTCTTCCACTGCTCCAACAGACACCGATGCCAGCGAAATGGAGAGGCAAATCGCTGTCAGTGCGCTATAGAGACATTTCTCCAAAAAGCCGAACCGCATGTCGCACACCCGGCACCCAGATTCCTTTTATGGCAGGCGACCAGACTTCCTGGTGCGATTCTGAAATTCGACCAACAAAGTGTCGGCTATAATTTTGTGTTTCTACTCGTGTTTCACACCCGCCCCGGAAGCAACGCTCCTGTAAAGCTCGGCTCAGTTCCCACGGGGATCACTCCGGCGGCAGAGTTGGGTAACTGCGACGACAAACCCCAAAATCTGCTGCACCCTGCAGCGAGCGAGTATTAACGGCCACTCGCTCGGCAGACACACCGGCTATCGGCTCCATTACCGGTGCGCGCCGATAAAGCCCCGGGGCCCAGTTACAGTTTCATCTCATAATTTATAGTAACTCATCCTCATCCGGCGGGTCTGGTCCAAGGAGCAGTTCCCGGCCAGGAGCGAGGATGGTGAATTCCTCGCGCGCTTTACGCGCTTAGCAAGATTACTTCCGTTCGTTAGTTACGAACCACCGACACGGCGCCACACGGAGCTCGCCTCAAATTCGGTGGCACGTGGCGACCGAAAAAACGGCCTCGACTCGACCCCAGGATGTGGGAAAGTGGCCCAACAATAGGGCGGGCGGCACCACAGGGCGCCCCACGTCCATCGCCAATTCTTCGTCGGCTCGGAAGAATTATCGGACCCAGCGATGGTGGGGACCCCGTCTCTGCTCAAACCTCAAACAACTGCCGACCCGGACCCGGAACTGTGGCTTGTCGTCCGAAGGGCAGCAGGTTGCCGTTGGCAGCCCAGCCATAGTGATGCTGTTCATTTGGACTTGCCGTACCGTGCCTACTGCTGCCACCTTCAAGGTCCTTTCGCTCGCAGCTGGAGCTGGTGCGGCCGGAACCGACGATGACGACGATGACGGCCATGACGCGGCCAGAATTGGGCCACGCGAACCGGTGTTGGAACTACGGAACAATGAGAGAGCGGCCTCGGGAAGTAAAACGTGCGAAGTTTGTTGTGACCACCCCGCCCGCCGTCGGCGGCGGCAGCAGGCCAACTGTAGGCCGGACTGCGGAAGGAGGATTTATGCCCAAAACCGGATGGTGTAGGTGCAAGTGGGTGGCGATGCTGGGCTGGAGTTCGGTAGGTCGGTTTGTGTTTGTCCAGGTCCGCCGAGCTCAGGACATTGTTCTTTCCCCCCCTAAACCTCGGCACGCCCAACTCCTCGTCCTTATCGCGCACAGTGTAAAGTGAGTGTTCACCACATTCCCGTGCCTCCCCCCCACAGTATCCTCTAGCAGCAACGTCTGGGCAACATTGTTACATTATCGCTTGGCTTTTGCTTACATTGGCCAACTCCTGGTTACTGCTGCCGTCGCCATTGCAACAACAGCCGAATAGGGTTTTGGGTTTTTGTGTGCCTTTCACAATGCATCACTTACACACACGGCGCAGTTGTTGGCAGGGTGCCAACCATTCGCTACTTCCTCTCAGGAGTTAGTGCCTAGTCTATGTCCCAACAACAGAAAGTGGCTCGGAATGGGCGCGTTCCACATCGAAATACATACTTTTTGTACGATTCGCCCCCTGGGAACCATGTGGCGCTGGGTGTGTCCGTGTGTACGTCTGTGGGTTTGCAAATTCTACCCTAAGGTCTCACCGGTTCCGGCACCCGGCCGGGCGTTCTGCGCAATGTTTATTAAGTACGGAACTTTTACTGACTGTTGATTTATTCCCTCTTTTTCCGTTTTTCGGTTTCGGGTCTCGGGACGTCTCAGCAGCTGTTGCTGTGGCCAGCAGAGACTGCTCGTCGAATGCTCGTCGAATACCTCGGAAGTACCAGCAACCCTGCGCTCCTTTCGCTCTACCCCCTCGGGTCTCTCTTCTAAAACAACCGACCAACAACCGAAGGCCACAAACATGGCGCGCTTGTCCTATCGACATGTCGTTGGACCCTGTCAAGAATTGCGGCCTTCCCGGGACTCACCAGTTCTAAATCCCACCGGATCGACCACCAGAGCAGCACGGCAGTACATCAGCCAGCAACACCGACCCAATTCCAGTAACAGGGGCGCGGCGTGTTCGTTTGTGGAACTGTGTATTTCGAACACGTTCCCAAGTTCCCGGCCGACCGACCGTCATCGGACGGCGAAATCTAATTTGACAGACGTCAAACGTGGCCAAGGTCTCGCCTACCTGCTACTGCCACCCGCGACTGAACCCGCGCGCTACGAACCAGATCAAAGTTTTCCTTTTCGATTCGCATCAAATGCCGACCCAACTCTCGGACCGTGTTTTGATGGGCACACGCACGTGTCGCGCAAGTCCATTTGAGTTTATTTTTCACCATCGAAGGCCAATCTCACGTGGTGGGGGGGTTCGAAGATATATGGTGTTTTTCGCAGCCACAAAGATACTGTCAACGTCATCTGTCTCACCTGTAACTGTCAACCTCGGGGCCTCGTGGTCCGTGGTCGAACGTGCCGATCCTTAACGACCTGTAACCAACTTGAATGGAACCCATCGCGCGCTACATGGGTCTTAATTGGGACAAAATTGCGGCACTCAGAGGTCGGGGTCAAAGGTTGTGCTGATTATTGTGGTGGTTACGCTCGACACTTTGTTACTTTCGTTCATCCCAAAGCTCCGACATTACAGGCAGGGCTTGATTTTGCTGTCTGGTTTCGATTATTAATTTTCGGCTCCCGTTTTTTTTGGTTTGTGTTTCATTCATCGAACATATATTTTGGCAAACCCTTAGCTGCGCGGCTCTTGAGCAGCAGAGCTTGGAAAATCTATGCGAATGCATAAACCCGGCTGAAGCCCCGGGCTCAGGAACAAAAATCGTGAAATATGCTTTCCCGCATAATGGGAATAGGAACCACGCGGCTCCGGCACCAAAAACCTCGCCGAAATGATAATGCAATTTATGGGCACGGCTGAACGGATCCAGCGCTCGCTCGCACACATACACACAAACACACCCAAATACACTGGCAGCCACCGCAAAAGGTCGAACCGGGTGCCGGGTGCCACACAGATCCCTTCGCGTTCGCCCAACACAGGACCGTACTTCAAATATTGCTAATTTAATCAATCTCACACATAGACGAAAAAGGGAAGCAAAATTCCTCGGCAAAGCTCGGCTCTGAGCCCAAGCTGCGGAAAATGGGTTTTAGCGCTCTTGAGCAGCGCGCCGAAAGTGGTGGTAAAGCTTCCACTAAGTGAGTTGTGGACGACGCAAAGTGGCTCTCTCTCTCCCTACCCTTCTCTCTTTCTCTCTCTCTGCGTGGGCACAGGAGTACCAAGGATCTGAAACAATAACTAACAAATGCAATAGATAACAATAACAACATAGGGTAGCTGTTATTAGGCGTTCCAGCATAAGGCTTACCTATTTCTTTTCAACTTTTGTTTTAATTAATTGACTCAATTTTTTACGTTTGCCATCATATACTTGTAATCAATACCAATAACCGAAATTCGTTGTGCGTGTAATATTTAAAAATTATGATTTGTAACCGCAAAGCAAAAATATTTGGAAAAGCGGAACGCAGTGATCAGGGCGATTGAGCGCAACCGATGTCCTCAAAAAGGAGAAATGGTCGCTATCTTATGTTGAACAAGTAAATAAATCGACAAAATATTCATCCGACAGTCTGCAATCCTTTTAACGTCCGAGATCTCCGAAAGATTAAAGAAGTTAAAGATGAATGAGTAAAATAAGAGACGAGTTAAAAGTTTTGTATTGTTAAGCATAAATCATAAAAGTGTAAAGCATAAACACTTTTACTGTCACTGAACAAAAGTTGGAAAACTATTGCTACTATTGCTACAACTGTTGACTTTTTATGTGAATTTTTAGTACAGGTATCATAAACTATGAAGAGAATGGATTTCACTACTAAAACTATTCGAGACAATAATAAAAATGTATTACAAACGAATAAAAAAATATTATCAAACCTTAAAATTACTATCTCGCGAAAATGGGAACTACAAGCGAAACATATGAAAACTGCAAACAATTAAACAACGAAATGCGGAAGTGAAAGGAAAGGAATGCGAACAATGAAAACCTTGCATTCATTGGAGAATCAGTCCGTTTTGGTAGAATTTTCAATCTTAATTTGGATACAAAAAAACTTGCATTAAAAATAACATATGTGGTATTTACTATATCCACACCGTCATTCTACTGAAAATTATCCAAAATCTATACCAATAATTAGACATCGGAAATGGAAAATGTTTAAATTATTGAAAACCCATTTGCATTTTTTATCAATGTATTAATAATGTTTTTTTACCCCGGTTTTCAGCTGAATTTATTCTAAGTTCAGTTCAACAGACCGCGAAATCTTTTACGGCTTTTGTTAATATATCATATGTAACAAATGTATTCAATGTGTGATTGTGATTCGGACGCAATTCGACCTTTACAATTAGAATATTTTATATATTCTTTCAATTTAGTAGAATATAAATACAATTAGGCGACAGACACTGAAACTATGAATTTTACTTTGTAAGCTACTGTTTCGAAATGCGCATCAATTTGTTTAAAAGGTGTAACATCGTATTTATAGATTATCTCGCGTACCGGGTGCTTGTAAAACGAATAGTCGAAAAGGAGGAAATATTGCGTCCAGTGTTTATCTTTACTCCACGAAAGCGAATTGGATACTATCTCGAGGGTCCAGTAGCTCGGTATCAACAACGAGCAAAAAAATAGCTTCACTCGACCGGCAGATGTACTTTTTCTTTACGGTTCAACAGTTCAAGCGGCGGCCAATCAAGAGTAAGGCAGCCACCGGTTGTTAGTCAACCGAGTAAGAGGGTTACATATCCCAGCCTTAGGCGAAATTAGGTACCGGCCTGCCTTTGGTTGCCCTCCAGCGAGCGCAAGGGGTGTCTGTCGGAGGGGGGCCCAAGGGTAATAGAATTCATAAACAGCATACCAGCGAACCCACCTCCCCCACCGTACGCATCCGTGACGCATGATCCGCCGGTTCATTCTCGGTGATCAGACAACCAAAGGGACAGCTGTAAAAGGATCCCGGTTGCCGCTGAGCGAAAGAGTGTTACACAAACACAACCCACGCCCGGTACAGAATGATAGCATTAAATTGTTGATTCTCGAAAGAGATCCTTCTGCGGTTCGGTCGTAAAAAGAGTCCACTCCACCAGCCACTCGGTGACCAGCTGCTTCTCGGTGCCCCCCTCGTTCACGAAGGCAAAAGCGATACAACCAACCAGCTGCAAGGCGTCGCCGTTGGTGCCAGTAAAAGGATGCAACCGCAACGCCGGACCCGAACCCGGACCGGGCGAAACTGCTTTAAGTACTGATTTATGCATTCAGGCAACGGCTTTGTGCAAATTAAAAGCTTAATCCTATGTACGACGGCCACAGCGAGGAGGACCCGTTTCGTTGTCGTCGTCATCACCTAATCCCGGGCCCAGTCCATGTCCACAGGACCACATTGTCACGTGCGTCCGGGCTGTGCCAATGAGCATTGCCATCGGCCTTGCTTTGTCCGAAGCATAAACACACACAGCGCCCTCGAGTGGATGCAGGTGCATTAGGCTCTCGGCCAGATTGCAGAACGCACCCACGGGTCACGAGTAATTGCACGGCACTATTTTATGGCGTTGGAGGTTGGTGAGTTACGACCGGGTTGGATCAGCAGGAACCGATCAAATATTTGTATCGCCATTGATAACGATTGTGGCTCGATTCGAGGACCATTGCTGAGTGTTTCAACAAGCGAATTGTTTCGAAGCTACCGACTGCTTCCTTGGGATAGGACAATTTAAAGCTACTGGACGACATGCTGCAGATAATTCGACATTCGCAAACAACGTGGTCGGTACACTTTTTAGCATATTCTCTAAGACAAAGGAAAATCGACTTCTCGACAGTTTTCATACAACAAAAGGCTACGCTTTAATTAAGCCACCTCGCACGGCGTGGATAATAAAAGTTAATTCTTCGGCCTTTTAATTACCCTCTTCAACAGCTGTTTATGTCTAAACTTTCAGCCCTCGGTTTTGAAGTCTATAGCTAAACTTTCGTATCGAAAGAAAAATAAACTATCGTGATTTAGTGAATCACGTCTTGCTCATCGAGTGCTTACCGAGCCACCTGCTGTTATCCTTCGAAAGCGCCTTTTGTGTGCACACACTCAAATGACCCCCCGTATCGGGTGGGCAGAATGAAAAACTTTTGAAATAAATAATACGAAGCAGAGCAGAGAAGGACTCCCTCTGTCCCCCGCTGTAGGTAGATGCTCGCCTGAGCCTTCGGTCTCTTCAACGGTGCCATTTCTGGCCGTTGCTTTCCCATCGTCCGATTTCTGCAAGTCACGCCCTGCCAATAAATGATAGTGACCGTCGTCGTAGTTTTCCTCTGGCCCCGAACGTTGGTCCCAAAAAGCAAAAAAACTGCAAGATGTAAAAAAGAGTGCGCTTCCGGAGAAGGGATAGGTCTCACGGGGTCTTCAAGGTACTGCCGCCGGCCGATAACCGGCCGATTCGATCACGCTGCTGACGGCAATCGATGGCAATCGACGAGAATGGGATCCGAACAAATGAATCCATTACCGCTAAATGGTTGTCAGGAGCGCTCCGCGAGACAGGGCGGCGCAAAAAAAGCGACATGAAAATGATGAAATTTTCCAACCACCTCGCGTCACGGAGCGGCGTATAACGGTTTGCCAGCGGCGGACCAGTCATGAGTTAATAATAGTCATTGAACGCTGGTCCACCAGTGGGCCACGTGCTGGAGTAGTGGTCTCCTGTGTGGGTTCGCGACACCAACCGCTCTAGGAGTTCGAATCCCCCGGATAAAATTAATTTGATTGCAAAAGAAGGGGATGAAAATACGACCCGTCGCCCAGAATCGCCCGGGATTTGAGAGATAAAAAGAAATGGCCTTTGACCAAAACATACAATGCACACCACCATCGGAAGAAGAGAATGCGGAAAAGGAGTCCGACTGGACTGGGACTGACTTGAGTGACCTGACGCCGCTAACCTGACGCTGTTGGATAACGGAGAACGAGGCTGTAAAGCACAATCTCGGAAGAATATAGTCCTTCCACGGCGCGGGGTCTCCACACTGCCAATCGGCGCTCGAAATTGCATCAGTCACAACACACAACTGTAGACGGCTCGTCGTTCAGACTCACGGCGTCTCGTTTATTTCTTCCGCTTCGTAGCAAGCCAGCCCGCCATCAATACCCGGCCGCTGTACGGAGGACTTTAGGCTACCCGTTTACAGAAAAGAGTGCCTGCGTGATAGCAAGGAAAGTCGAGAGAGAGAGAGAGAGAGACAGAGAGCAAGAGAAGCAGGTGCTGGCAGTAGTGGGCACTGAACATGCAATTATGTTCAATGAGTTTACACTAACGACCTGGACGACGACATCGTTACACCGCTTTTGGGACCAGCGCTACGAGATTGTCACGGGAACTAGGCCGCTTGCGACCGAAGGCCAGTGAGAGAGCGAGAGAGAGAGAGAGAGTATGCTCGGAACCTCTTTTCCTACTCCAGCTTCCATTACGTGTGCGCCATTAATGTGTGTCGGTGGTCGCCGGTTCTTCTGCGACAGTGCTTTTAATCGAACATGATTAAGTTCTGCAGCAAGGTGAGCGACAAGGTCTACGCACAGAGCCGCAGTGTCCAGTCGCGAGGATGGCGGATGGTGCCCGACGGTCTCGACTCGGATGTTGGTCTGATGCAATCTGGCCCGGCCGCTACACTGACCGCAGCGAGTTGCAATTCGAAGAATTGCTTTCCTTTTCGGTTTTGTGTTTTGCCCCACTACCGGGACGTTCCTCTATCAGGGGAGGCCTCAGGGGAGCAACATATCCATCCCGGGCCGCTGATTCGATCGAAAGGTGGAACGATTTACGATGAATTTACTACCGTGGACAGGGCGAGAACCGACGGTAAACAAATAGATCACAGGAGAAGCGTATCCGGGAGAAGCTACACCGACCGACGGAAAAAGGTACCTTGTTAACGTCAGTTTGAATTTTAGAAGTAATACAATTTGTATTTTTAAATGCAGTTTACACCGTGGCTATATACGACCTTCCTGATTTGCTTGAACATAGTGAATAGAAACATGCGTTTCTGTCGGAAGCATGGAATGCTAGATACGTTTACCGTAGTTTGGGTTTTAAATTAACGATTGCTTGACTTATAAAAAGCCAAACTTCATTCTGGAAATTGTATACATTTAGTAAAAACTTTGACAGTTACGAAGTGGGACGCAAAACGCTTGCGGAAAATTGGGAAATATTTAAATCTTCAACTCAAACTGTACGAAATTTGAAAAGCTTATTTCATTTGATAAGCAGAATTGTCGTATTTGGGACTCCCCAAATGTCGCATGAGAGCAGCCAATGCACCCACAACGAGAGACTGTTTGGTGTGGCTTTTGGTCTGGCGACATCATCGGCCCATTCTTTTTCGAAAATAAAGAAATAACCACCGTAACCGTGGATGGTGTAGGCTACCGAGAAAAAAGTTGTCTGATTGGTTCTTCGGCGAAATTGAAGATGAAATTTTTGGACGACATTTGGTTTCAACAGGACGGCGTTACGTGCCCCAACCACCCTATATCTCTTTTATGAGTTCTTTTGCCATACTTGACGTTCAAATTGTAAACTATCAACAGTACTTCCTCGAACCTGTGTCAATTGAATGGAATTGAAACACAAAATTAGCGTTCTTCGTTTAATGATGTTCTTTTAAAACTCAAACTAAATTAAATAAAGTTGACATTACTAGTGCTTTATTTTGACCTTCAGGCCTCCCAAAAGGTGGAATCTTTTCCTGGCAGCTAGTGTAACACATCGTTCAATAAGTCCCGAGACTAGCGTAGAAATGGCGCTAATAATGCCATTTATATACTGACGTTCGGAAGTACCAACCTTCAGATGAGGTGTTTCAAAATTTGGTGTAATTCGAAGCATAACCAAGAAAGCTATAGTGGTTAAAGTGACGCTACTTTTGCAATCCTGAAAAAATGGACCAAAGCGAGTTTCATGTGTTGATAAAACATTGTTTTCTAATGGGAAAAAAACACTGTTGAAGCTCAGAAATGGCTTGAAAAACGTTAACCGGACTCTACTCCGTCGAAACCAACCATTTGTCGGTGGAATGCAACTTCAAACGCGGTCGTCCTGATACAAATGATGCGGAACGTTCGTGTCGGCCAAATGAGGCACTAAATCCAGAAAACACCAAACAAGTATTGAAAATCGTGATGGATGACCGCAAAATGAAAGTACCCG
Organism: Anopheles cruzii; assembly: GCF_943734635.1. NCBI lineage: Eukaryota > Metazoa > Arthropoda > Insecta > Diptera > Culicidae > Anopheles > Anopheles cruzii. The sequence continues at coordinate 43,209,627 of NC_069145.1, forward strand.
AGATAGCTAAGATGGTGAACATATCAACTGGTAGTGCATTTACTATTTTGCACCAAAAATTGGATATGAAAAAGGTTTTCTCAAAATGGGTGCCGCGTTTGCTCACAATGGAACAAAAGCAACAACGTATCAATGATTCAGAGAGCTGTATGGCACTGTTTGCACGCAATAAACAGGATTTTTTGCGTTGATTTGTGACAGTGGACGAAACATGGATTCACCATTTCACTCCGGAGTCAAATCGGCAGTCAGATGAATGGCGTACGACCGGTGAAAGCCGCCCGAAGTGTCCAAAAACACAACAGTCGGCCGGCAAAGTGATGGCGTCCGTATTCTGGGATACGCATGGTATAATTTTCATTGACTACCTCGAAAAAGGAAAAACCATCAATAGCGACTACTACATGGTGTTATTGGATCATTTGAAGGCCGAAATAACGAAAAAACGCTCAAACGCCCACAGAAGAAAGTCATCTTTCATCAAGACAACGCACCACGCCACAAGTCAATCAAAACGATGATCAAATTCAACGAATTAGGCTTCCAACTGCTTTCTCGTCCTCCGTACTCGCCGGATCTGGTCCCCAGCTACTACTGGCTCTTTACAGATCTAAAAAAGATGCTCCAGGGAAAAAGTTATGGCTCGAATGAGGAGGTGATCGCTGCTACTGAGGCTCATTTTGAGTCAAACGACAAATCGTGCTAAAAACATGACATTGAAAAGTTAGAGAAGCGTGGAATGATTGTATTACACTTGAAGGACATTATCTTGATGAATAATAAAGAATTTTGCCGATAAAATGTTGTTTTCATAGTTAGTCTCGGGACTTATTGAACGATGTGTTACTACATACGCCGTTACCAAGTTCATCGAATATACGGTGTGGCTTCGTGTGTTCTGCTGCAGCCGAACCGTTGACGGGTGAAAGAGATTTATTGGTGTGAAGTGTGCCCTGGCACCCAACTGTTGCAAACCTGGCAGCCCATTGTAGCTGCGATGTGGCTGCGAAAGTTGTGCATCACAATCACAACAAACCAATAGTGTATTCCGCAAGCATCAGTAGCACGCACTGCTGAAATTGCACGCGAACCGAGCAGAACAACTTTCCTGGACCACGGACATGTTGGTGAACTCGGACCCAGGAGCGCTGGCAAAATGATAAGCGTGAAAGTTTTCTCGTAACACTGCAATCTAATCACAAGTTGTTGCCGAAGCTCCCTCGCATATCCCCAGGAACGTAATTTGGTTATTTATTTGAACTCATTCCATTATCAGGGATAGAAAACGATGGTTGCCCACCGTGTGCCGAGTTTACTGTGTTACTTGAAGCCCTGAAACCATGGCGTACAACTCGAAAGTTCACAAACTTCCGGCCCTGGCTTTCTAAGCACTGCACGCTGCTCCAAGTGAGCCAATAACAAAAATTGAGTACAATTTTTGCAATAATCATAACACGAATCACCGTCCCAAATCCAGCTTTTGTCTAAGACTTGGCCGAGGAAACCAAAACACCACAGAGCTATCGGACCGACACAAGAATTATAACTTTTGCTTAGACGAACCAGCCGAGTGGACTAAAGTTGAGCACTCAGACCAATATTGCCCAGTGTTCAGACCATCAAAAAGTTGGCATACAAAATGGCCGCGAGCCAGCCATCCTGCAACAGCAGCAGCGCCGCTATTTCGCTGTAGAGTCGCTGTGTTCCGTGTAAAGTTGTTTGACAACCGGGGTAGGTAGTTGGAAAACAAAGAAGCAGCATCTCGGGGGTAATGGCTCGAAAAGCCAAATCATGCAATATGTTTAATATCGAAGTTTTTCGCCCTCCCGAAGCTCTTGGCTGCATGCCCTCCGGACGTAACGTTCGAAAAGGTGAGTACAGCACAGGTTGTTGTTGTAGCAGGTCATCGAAGTACTCTCGGTTCGTCCTCCGAACCAAGTAGAACCTCTTGACAGAAGGAGATAATTTCTCGACCACGCCACCACACGATCACAGGCTATTCAAACGAACTTCCATGACCTCGTCAAACTTCCGACGGTGGACAGCTTGTGTCCAGCCTCTCCCTAAAAACCGCAACGCTCCTGTGTGCTGTAATGACAAATCACTTTGGGAGAAGTGATTTGTTGCGGATGTCATCGAAATGGAAGCATCGGATGAGCCGACACTAGCCGCACGCCGGGTGGTCACCACGAAGCGAGGTAGTGGCGGCAGTGAGCAGGAGTCTTTGTGGCGCCCATCAACATGCAGCCAACAGTGGTCTGGCTCAAAAGTTTCCAATCCGCCCGAAGTGTGAGCCCAAAAGCAAGCAAACGACGACAGGACGCGCACTCTAGGAGGTCGAGCCGACCGAAGGAAGATTGATTACAACCGAACGCCAACTTTACCAGCACTCACACACACACACACACGGTACATAGCGAGTCCTACACGACATCCCGCCCAAGTCCGGTGGAACCGCTCGCCTCCAATATGTTTTGTAAGCAGCTCGCCACACAGCAGAAGCAGAAAAAGTTGGCGACTCGCCGTTGGCAGACGATACGACGACTACGGCGACGCTAACGGCTTTGTGGTGTGTTTGTTTTAATAAAAAAGTTTTTCGATTTTGACGAATTAATTCATTGCTGAAGTTTGACGGGCCGATCCGAGCGAATTCGGTCGACTCCAACGGATTTTCCCGCCGGCTGTGCTGTTGTCGGTGACGCCATTTCGGAGCGCGGTGACGCCACGGGCTAGTGCGGGGAAACGAGCACGTGCGCGTACGACGACGAAGCCGAGGATAACTGTTATCTGCTTAAGGACGTTCCATTTTTGGCTTCTTTTCTTTTGATACCACTTTATATGACCAGGGTTTCCGTCTGCGGGCGGCTCCAGTGTACAGTTTGGTGGCTTCGCTGTGGCTGACGAAGCACGGCCCAGAAAAATCGGATCCACTTCCTGGCAGCACGTGTTCCGGTTCCTGCGGCGTCAACAAACCGCAGCAGCAGAAAAACAGCGATGAAATAAAACCATATGTTTGTTAGACAGGAACAAAGCGGACTGGTTTGGTCATGAACCAGACTAGCGCACCACATGGGTTAACAAATCTCGAGACCACGAGAGTACAGCTAAGTTTTTAGCCTTCACGTTTTAGTGGCTTTCCTTGTCGTAGCTATCACTGTCAAAAAACGTCACCTGTAAATGCAATCTGTCGTTGCGAACTATCACTGTGAAGGTGGTTGTTTAATCCATCGAAAAGAGAGTTTGCGAGGAGCTTTGCTTTGCCATTTCATTATGGACGCTCTTGTGGTGATCTTGGACCATACCCTTGGCTACCTTCGAACTCACTATTTGTGATTTTGCTGGTAATTCAGCTACCTAGACCAAGAAATAACGAACGAAAGCAACTTCCAGCAGCATAACGACGCACGACCACATGTGGCTACAATTGCTAAGTACACGGTCGAATCTTTCGCCTGGAGAGTTCTGCACTTCACGTACCACGTCTGGATCAATTACGGCAAGAAAGAAGGCGATGATAAGTGGAATTGGTGGCTAAATTGAGCGCATTGTTGCAGCCTTTTCTGTTTCCCTGTGCTTTCCATTCCCCTTCTCATTGATTATTCTAAACCTTCAGCACAAACAAATCCTGTGCAGCCTGAATACCTCGAAAATTTGTAATTGTTTTTCAAGAATGAAAACATAAAACATTCAAGGGCTCTTCGGCAAATCTGCAATGGCAGAATCTCCATTAGTGGTCGGAACATTCAAACGATGCAGCACCAAGATAGCCGACAAAATCCTGATGCTGATTACAGAAACATTTAAAAGAAACGGGGGCTCGAAGAAATCGCTTGGCAAGCTTCATCGCAGAGCGCCAGCCATGGGTTTTGATAGCATAATCCGTCGCACCGCACCGACCGTATCTTCTTTTCTACGATCATAATCCGTAAAGCGTACTAAAGCGGGAATCCTTTTTGGGGCACGTAGGGCTTACCATCGTATCTCCATCCGCCACCGAACGGTCGCAACCCATCCAGCCGGCTCGTGGCGGTCCTCATCGTAGTAGTCGTTGTTGTGGTCGTCGTCGATGTCGGCTGAACCGGTATGGCCGACTGCACGTAGTTGACCAGCACGGCGCAGGCCAACCCAAGCACGGTCACCAGACGCACCTTCATCTTGAGTCCGCTCCGGAGTAAACGGCACAGCACAGTGTAATCACACAGACACGCTAACTGACCACGTCCCGAAGACGATCGCCCCAGACGAGCTCTTAATTGGAATTATCTAGCCCCGACGGACAGGCCGAAAAAAACCCTCAGAAATCCTCCAGAACTCTAGCCAACTTTCAACCTTCCGATGCGACCTGCCTAGTGTCGGGCGTGATGTCGAAATGTTGCACTTGATGCGCGATAACGGACACAAATTTCGCAACCCCCCTCCCGATTGGCCCACGGACGGCGACGGCGATGCACACTAGGTGAGGTGTATTATCAATTTATGCGCCACGCGCTCCTGTTTCTTGGCACTTTTGCGCACCGCCACACTTCAGGCACCCTGTCAGCGACACACTCTTGTTGCACTGTGCAGCTCCGATACGGTAATCATACACTCCCGAAGGCGTTAGCCACACCGGTGCCTACTCTCGGGTGGCGCCCGTAGAGCTCACCCAGATCACGGCGTACGGCGGCGGTGGCGGCGGTGGCGGCGGTGGCGGCGGCGAACAACTTTCACAAAATTAATCAATCTTTCGCAAACACCGTCTCGTCTAAGTCTGGGCGGCGCTCGCGTAGGTCTCGTGGCGCGCGTGGCGTAATGTGGTCGAGAGCGCGCGACCGGCTGGACTCCCGGGAGTTGTCCTGGTTTTCCGCGACCAAAGTGGTCTGAAAGAAATCCCTGTTGATCCCTGTCTCTCCACAAATGACCAATTGCTGGTTGTTTCACTTTTGCAGACCGAAGACGTAGACCGAAGAAGTCTCCCAGACGACCGTTTTCCGGCCGTGAGCTTCAAACACACACACAGGATAACCACGCACCACACCGCACTGCCCCAGTGATGGTAAACAAATGACCAGGACACTCGCACCCCCACGCACTATTGTTTTTGGCGCCTTTTTCGTCGCCTTGGCTCGCCTTCCAGGATGCGACCTTGAAAGTTGGATGCGACCTATCGCTGTTCTTTATAAAACCACTCACGCACGGAGCAGAATGTTGGTGGAATACACAGTGTACCTAGACGTGCTCTGCAAGTGTCCAGGGGAACGGTTCCTCACGAGACCAGCAGTCAAACAGACGTGTCATTACGGTACGAACTGTACTGACCGACTGAAGGTTGGCTGTGGATGCTGGGCCAGCCGGAGATCTCCTCCGGACTCTTATCAATCGATTCTCTACGATGCTCCGCTCGGCCGGGAAGCAGCTCTCTCGCGCGCTCTCTGACGGTTGCGCTGGAACCCGAGAGACGAGAACCACGACTCTCATTCGGGAGCTGGATCAGAAACGATCAATTAGCGGAAAAGCATCCTTGCGCGTTCTCCGGTCTGTACTCATCGCCGATGTGCTCACGCAGAGAGTTCGTCGGGCGAGCAAATCTGATGAGTGCCACGGACGAGTACACTTCCCGCGACAAAATGCAGCGTGTGTGGAACCTACGTAAGGGGAATCACTTTCGCTCGAACGAAAGAAAGAGGACGGCAGGATGGGATGGAACCGGTTAGAAAACAGGATCCACGGTGTCGGACGGTACATGAGCGAGGTACAACCACTTTAACGTGAGATGACGCGTGCAACCCACAGTACGTGAAGCACAGAGAAACATGTGGCGCAACGAAGCGTTGCGTTCTCGAAAATAAAGTGTTTGTTGATAAGCAGATCACAGACAACCACATTTTGGACCACAACCTTAGAAACGATGCCAATTCTATGGTCTATATTGTTCATATGTTAGACAGTAGTTTGATATATTTTGTGAGGACTACAAGTGCAAACCTATCCCCAATGGAAACCCAATAAATCGCGTCAGATCGAGGGACATGATTTACTAATCAATCAAACGCTTACTATCTGCTAACCAATAAGCCATTTTTGTGTTCATAGGCCTGATTATCATTCTCTAATTGACTACTCAAGCGGTCATCTGAGTTCACTTTGGTATTAGCGCACCGTTTGAGTTCTCAAACGCTCAAACGCAAACTGGATGAACGCTCTCTGTGGAAAGCTTTCGGCTGGATGAACTTGTTCACTCGATCAATCGAGTTGTCACGGCATTATGGTTTTCAAACGGAGACTCGAATTTGACAATCGAGTTTCCGTCAACTTTTCGTAACGGAAAGTGCCGTTCTGTTAGGATGTCTTTGATTTTATCAATTATTTTGTATTGTTTATGCTGCGCCGTGCAAAGATAGTGATACTTTCAAAGATAGTTTGTATTTTGGTGATGAAAAATTCAATTTGTCAAATTTACATCGCAATATTTTGCGATTAATCTTTGCATTTTCAGTTCCTTTACTGCCACTGTCGCTAGTCCAAAGTAGGTCTGCCTAACTAAGAGCCTGCTTTACAGCAAATAGGATAAGTGATAGGGAACTCAGGGTCCTAACCCAGTCCCAAGAAAACAAAATTAATGCCTTTGAGAGAAAGATCCTCAGAAGGATACTAGGCCCAGTGAAGGATGGAGAGCACTGGAGGATCAGGCATAATAGTGAAATCTATGCAGTGTTCGATGACCCAGAGGTCTCCACCATGATAAAGAAACAAAAATTGCAATGGGCGGGCCACATTATACGGATGAACGAAACAAGGCTACCAAAGAAAACGCTATTGGGAACGGTACACGGCAGGAGACCAGTCGGTAGGCCAAGAGCCCGATGGGAGGACAGCGTCCGTAAGGCCAGCGAGGACCTGCTCGGTGTAGCAGACTGGAGAGGCAGGGCAGTAGGCCGAGACAGCTGGAGGGTCTCGATACAAGCGGCCATAGCCCGAATCGGGCGTTCGCGCCACCAATAGATAGATAGATAGATAGATAGGGAACTCAGTAGCTCACACATTGGTGTACAACAAGAACAAATAATCATGTACACCGAGAACGCGTTATTGTAAACGCGTAAACGTTGAACCAACAAGTGTCTCGTTATTATGGCCGGCGACAGAGCCGCACCGAATCCGAACGTTGCTTGCCGATCACCGATCACTTTCATCGCGTTGGAGAACGGGACCAGCTAGCAGCCGAACTCGCTGTGCGACCCGGAACTAACCACACAGGCCGTCGCGCATTTCGTTCGCTATTTCGTGCGCAAACTTGTACTCGTGATCTCGGTGATCCGCCAGCTTACAATATTTCGAGTTACAACCTTTTACACATCTAAAAATTTCAGAAATGTAATAGCAAAAATCGCACGCACAGCTGAACTGCTACCTGTGTATGTGTATCTGTGTGTGCAATGTTTACAAAAATGCACCAGAAATGACAGTTCGTACTCAAAGAGCTTGACAAGCTTTCACATTTAAGCTTTTTAGCACATTTTAGCACATTTAGCACTCGGAGCTTCTCTAATTGAAAACCGTAATGCCGACACTTGAGTTTGCCATTTGAGATTGACAACTCGAGTAATTGAAAACCGTAATCGGGGGGCATATAATGTTGTGGTTGCACAACAAAACATGATTGGAAACACATTTCATCCAAGTTCCCGCTTACAGTTAATTCTGCAGAGTATTGGCGGAGTATTGCTCAGGTACCACGTGCACTGGCTCGTAACTATCTCGTTTTGAGATGGGCAAAAGTAAAAGCAAAACAGCAAACACTGCGAATGAGAATCTCATTATTGATCAAAGAAGGGCATGCCAAGGTATCGCCCATTCACAAACAACCCGGCGCACCGCTAGGCTGCGAGCTCCGCACTAAATCCCCCATCCCGGGCAGGAACCGGACTTCTTTGCGACAGTGTTGGGTTTTTTTTTGCTACGTTCCACGACCCGACCAATCGAAACCCGAAGTCTTCCGCGCGCGGTAGGCGAGCTGACGACAAGCGCTAGACGCATCTTTCACTGACCTAGACAACCCCGACAGACCCCGGGTCTGGTTTGATGTAATGCAACGTGTGGTGTGTAATGTGCTTGGCAACACTTTCTTCGCCCCTTTCGGGAGCGCCCACCAGGTGGTGACTTTCCCCACCCAAAAGGCTCCCGATTCCAGTGAGAGAACCCACCCGGGAGCACTCATTCGTACGGCGAGAGATACACGGGCCATTTTTTCGGCATTTCCCAGACGGACACAAGCAGCAAAGGAGAACGGATGCGTTGCGATAGCAACCGAACGAAGCGCGACCCGGAAAGTGGAAGGAAAACAATTTCTCTCTCTCTCTCTCTCTCTGGGGCAATGATTTTCTTTCGCCGACACGCCACACCTTCGCAGCCGCCAGCGGCACTGTTGGGGTTGCCGTTTTCTTCAGTTCGGTCCATTTTGTTTTCCACTCTCCGGCAGCCAAAGAAAGATTCGCGTGTTTTCGCGAGCACCCCAACCGGGGATGCGTTGTGGTGGTGTTGGTGTTAAGTTGTGGGATTTTGACTTTTGGGTTTCAGCCACACTCGCTGGTGGTGGTGGCCAGCGTATCGTAAGCTCAATCAATATTCTCCTCGCCCGATAAACGCAGTTTGCTGGCAGCTCTCTTTCTCTCTGTTTCTGTTTCTCTCAAGCGGTGGCGGACAACTTCTGGCATGAATTGAAAAGACGCTCTCCCTCTCACTCTTTTATGGAGACCGTTTTTCTCATCGTGTGATCCTAGAAAGCACAACATTTTCCTTCACGTTTACTTGATGTTTGGTGTGTGGGATTTCTTTTTGTAATATACGAATCAACCAATTTTTTCATTAAACATTAGCCACCGCAACATTAAGCAATTGTGACGTCACGTTTGAAGCAATGACGTGACCAACTTTTGCTTAGACTTGGCTGCATATCGTATTCATATCGTTTTCGAAGAGTTCAAATTTCAAAACACGAGAAACACTAACTAAATTCAACCGAGAGTCGCCAACATGGAGTTCGAGCTATCCTTCTACCCTAACGATAAAAACGTTGAGTTCTGGACCGATAGTTTGAGAGAATAGAAACATAAAACATTAATAGTTCGATTTGAAAAGGATGATCACCAGCACTCGTCAATGGACAGTAAATATCATTGAAAAAATACCAAATACTAACGGAACAGTATGTGTGCTAATCAATCAACAAACTTATTCATACATTTTTAAACTGTGAAAAGCACAACCGGACACTGGCCTGAACACTGACACTTTCTGGTACACCAACAACAAGGTTTCTCCAGATCCAATCAAGAAACCATTTTTGACCTCAAAACAAGAGAACTGCCGAACGATGATCAGGACTGCCTGGCTCGCCTGAGAATAGCTTTCCTCGAGGTCCTGTGGTCAAATGTCATGCTTGGCACGAAAACAACCTCCACGAAATCCCCAAATGCTGACCGACCATAACGATTCCTCGAACGATGTGGGTCAGGCATTATCGGCCGATGCGACGGTAAGGATGACAAGCTCAAATGACAAACGATATGGTTTCCGTTTTCCCTTCATAAGTGATTGGCATTAATCGAACGCACACACACACACGCACACATACGTCGAGCCACAAGTACTTCCTCCGAGTCCGATGGAGGCGCACGGTGAAAACATCAAACCGCACGAAAAGTCGAGCTTGGGAAAAACGCAAACAACCGACGGACGGGCAGGTGGACGGCCAAGGACGACAGCACGGGTACCGTGCCAGGCCGATGTACGCAGACATGTGTTGAGCCCATCATTAATACGCGAAAACTTTGTTTCAACCCATGTCTGCGCCGGAACAGGGAAGAAGATGATCACATTCCGCGAGGACGTGCGCCCCGCCGACGGGTCCTTCATTTTCGACGTCCTCGCTCTTCCGGTTTGGGTTTTTGTTTCTTTTCTCCACCGCTGCTGCTCTTCGATTTTACTTTAATAAAAGCCGTAAACAACTTTGGACCTTCTGCAACACGCGGGGATACCTCACGGTTGTCGTGTTTTCGTTCGGTCCTGTCAGTCGTTTCGCTGACGGAAGGTGTACTCTACCCGGTCGCACGCGCGTCCGGATGGGAAACGTGCGCCCAGAATCCGTCAAAAAAGTGAACATCCGGTCGACGGCAACGCAGCGCGGTGTGGGCGCGGATCGGGCGGATTATCTTTTACGGAACAGGAAATTCAATCAATGTCAACCATGCTCCCTCCTGTTGCTACGTGGTGTTCCACTTTTACTCTGCCTTCCCTGTGCTTCTCTTTTTGTGTGTACCGAATATGGTTTTCTTGCTCCTTTTTGTTGTGGGCGATCCTGAAACCACTGCCACACACACAGACACATACATACGCATACACACGGACACAGGAAAAGGGCAGACGGGCTGTTAGTGCTCTTCAGCCGGATGGACCAAAAGTCAAAATGAAATAAACTTAACCGCACCTTAGCACATGTGTGTATGTGGTGCTGTGCTCGAACCCCATTACGGCGGCGGTGCCGGGAAGCGCCCCGCGGCGCCTT
>NC_069145.1:43220269-43281197 GCF_943734635.1 Anopheles cruzii
GCGACCCGCAATAACCAAGGAAAACCCGTTGGGTGAAACCATAAGTTTGGCACACTTTTTGGCTTATTCGAAGAACGATGTGACCCAAAAATTCCAGTACAAAGAGCTGTTCAGGCAAAACAAGATTGAGTTACAGGAGCATCCTTTTTACAATTGATTAATGAATCGTAAGAACTTGATTTTAAAGAATCAACAAATGCGACTGATAACGACGCCAAACAATAAATTTACTCAATTTACCGTGGGTTTTTTGAGTCAAATTAATCAAATTCGGTAGACATTTTTGCGTTAAGAATGTAGTTACTGTCCGAGCGATTTTTTTAAATTATTAATATTAATTTGTGAAACAAAAAATATTTATGTTATTTCATGATCAAATAAAAATATAAGTGAGCTTCTGCTACGAAAAGCGCAGCAAAAACGTGCGAAAGTAATGCACCGATTTACCTCAAGTAAATTAAACCTGCTTCCAGCGAAGTTTGATTTATGAAAAGATGTGCGTCAAAGACTGAACCAGATTAAACACACCTTTGAATAAATTACACCTATGAACCGCGAAGTGAAAATGTTAAAGTTGTTTTCCAAGCCCAGTAGCGTCATACCCCCCGATTACGGTTTTCAATTACTTGAGTTGTCAATCTCAAATGGCAAACTCAAGTGTCGGCATTACGGTTTTCAATTAGAGAAGCTCCGAGTGCTAAATGTGCTAAAATGTGCTAAAAAGCTTAAATGTGAAAGCTTGTCAAGCTCTTTGAGTACGAACTGTCATTTCTGGTGCATTTTTGTAAACATTGCACACACAGATACACATACACAGGTAGCAGTTCAGCTGTGCGTGCGATTTTTGCTATTACATTTCTGAAATTTTTAGATGTGTAAAAGGTTGTAACTCGAAATATTGTAAGCTGGCGGATCACCGAGATCACGAGTACAAGTTTGCGCACGAAATAGCGAACGAAATGCGCGACGGCCTGTGTGGTTAGTTCCGGGTCGCACAGCGAGTTCGGCTGCTAGCTGGTCCCGTTCTCCAACGCGATGAAAGTGATCGGTGATCGGCAAGCAACGTTCGGATTCGGTGCGGCTCTGTCGCCGGCCATAATAACGAGACACTTGTTGGTTCAACGTTTACGCGTTTACAATAACGCGTTCTCGGTGTACATGATTATTTGTTCTTGTTGTACACCAATGTGTGAGCTACTGAGTTCCCTATCTATCTATCTATCTATCTATTGGTGGCGCGAACGCCCGATTCGGGCTATGGCCGCTTGTATCGAGACCCTCCAGCTGTCTCGGCCTACTGCCCTGCCTCTCCAGTCTGCTACACCGAGCAGGTCCTCGCTGGCCTTACGGACGCTGTCCTCCCATCGGGCTCTTGGCCTACCGACTGGTCTCCTGCCGTGTACCGTTCCCAATAACGTTTTCTTTGGTAGCCTTGTTTCGTTCATCCGTATAATGTGGCCCGCCCATTGCAATTTTTGTTTCTTTATCATGGTGGAGACCTCTGGGTCATCGAACACTGCATAGATTTCACTATTATGCCTGATCCTCCAGTGCTCTCCATCCTTCACTGGGCCTAGTATCCTTCTGAGGATCTTTCTCTCAAAGGCATTAATTTTGTTTTCTTGGGACTGGGTTAGGACCCTGAGTTCCCTATCACTTATCCTATTTGCTGTAAAGCAGGCTCTTAGTTAGGCAGACCTACTTTGGACTAGCGACAGTGGCAGTAAAGGAACTGAAAATACTAAGATTCTTCGCAAAATTTTGCGATGTAAATTTGACAAATTGAATTTTTCATCACCAAAATACAAACTATCTTTGAAAGTATCACTATCTTTGCACGGCGCAGCATAAACAATACAAAATAATTGATAAAATCAAAGACATCCTAACAGAACGGCACTTTCCGTTACGAAAAGTTGACGGAAACTCGATTGTCAAATTCGAGTCTCCGTTTGAAAACCATAATGCCGTGACAACTCGATTGATCGAGTGAACAAGTTCATCCAGCCGAAAGCTTTCCACAGAGAGCGTTCATCCAGTTTGCGTTTGAGCGTTTGAGAACTCAAACGGTGCGCTAATACCAAAGTGAACTCAGATGACCGCTTGAGTAGTCAATTAGAGAATGATAATCAGGCCTATAGAGTGTAGCAAAGTGCATGGCGGAAGCCAAAAAGTTGAATAATTGCAGAAAAATTGTTAAATTGTGATACTAAATAAATCCAACATTTTGTTTACAACAGCGAACGATCTGACAGTTCAATGTGTGGGAGAGGATAGAGAAAGAAAGAAAACATAGAAATATGTAGGGGAAAATCGCTCACGGGGCTCTCTTTCTTCTTGGTCTACAGCTTGGGCTACAACGGAGCTCACAGGCCGAATTTACATAGGGCTTGGGTTAGTGAAGGACCAAAAGCCGCTGTTGTAGACCAAGGCTCCCATAGTGAGAGGGGTGGTCTCACAGGATGAAATTCTGCGATTAAAAAAATGAAAAATTGAGTGAATTTTTCGTTCGGGTAGCGCACCGTTTGAGTTCTCAAACGCTCAAACGCAAACTGGATGAACGCTCTCTGTGGAAAGCTTTCGGCTGGATGAACTTGTTCACTCGATCAATCGAGTTGTCACGGCATTATGGTTTTCAAACGGAGACTCGAATTTGACAATCGAGTTTCCGTCAACTTTTCGTAACGGAAAGTGCCGTTCTGTTAGGATGTCTTTGATTTTATCAATTATTTTGTATTGTTTATGCTGCGCCGTGCAAAGATAGTGATACTTTCAAAGATAGTTTGTATTTTGGTGATGAAAAATTCAATTTGTCAAATTTACATCGCAAAATTTTGCGAAGAATCTTAGTATTTTCAGTTCCTTTACTGCCACTGTCGCTAGTCCAAAGTAGGTCTGCCTAACTAAGAGCCTGCTTTACAGCAAATAGGATAAGTGATAGGGAACTCAGGGTCCTAACCCAGTCCCAAGAAAACAAAATTAATGCCTTTGAGAGAAAGATCCTCAGAAGGATACTAGGCCCAGTGAAGGATGGAGAGCACTGGAGGATCAGGCATAATAGTGAAATCTATGCAGTGTTCGATGACCCAGAGGTCTCCACCATGATAAAGAAACAAAAATTGCAATGGGCGGGCCACATTATACGGATGAACGAAACAAGGCTACCAAAGAAAACGTTATTGGGAACGGTACACGGCAGGAGACCAGTCGGTAGGCCAAGAGCCCGATGGGAGGACAGCGTCCGTAAGGCCAGCGAGGACCTGCTCGGTGTAGCAGACTGGAGAGGCAGGGCAGTAGGCCGAGACAGCTGGAGGGTCTCGATACAAGCGGCCATAGCCCGAATCGGGCGTTCGCGCCACCAATAGATAGATAGATAGATAGATAGATAGGGAACTCAGTAGCTCACACATTGGTGTACAACAAGAACAAATAATCATGTACACCGAGAACGCGTATTGTAAACGCGTAAACGTTGAACCAACAAGTGTCTCGTTATTATGGCCGGCGACAGAGCCGCACCGAATCCGAACGTTGCTTGCCGATCACCGATCACTTTCATCGCGTTGGAGAACGGGACCAGCTAGCAGCCGAACTCGCTGTGCGACCCGGAACTAACCACACAGGCCGTCGCGCATTTCGTTCGCTATTTCGTGCGCAAACTTGTACTCGTGATCTCGGTGATCCGCCAGCTTACAATATTTCGAGTTACAACCTTTTACACATCTAAAAATTTCAGAAATGTAATAGCAAAAATTGCATGCACAGCTGAACTGCTACCTGTGTATGTGTATCTGTGTGTGCAATGTTTACAAAAATGCACCAGAAATGACAGTTCGTACTCAAAGAGCTTGACAAGCTTTCACATTTAAGCTTTTTAGCACATTTTAGCACATTTAGCACTCGGAGCTTCTCTAATTGAAAACCGTAATGCCGACACACGAGATTGCCATTTGAGATTGACAACTCAAGTACTTGAAAACCGTAATCGGGGGGTATGTCTAAGTTACACTACATCGCAGATTTCCCAGCATCATTTATCATCCGCTGCATCGTAATTGCATCGTTCGCTGCGTCGCTGGCATCCAATGGCACGATGACACTGGTCAGCTAAAAATGTAAACAAATGCGGTGCACTTTCATTATTTATAAGTAAATACTTATCGAGAAATGCTTCCCGATGCTTAAATTTACTTACCGAAATAAGCAACAGCTCAAAATTCACTATTTAACACTATTTTTACGTCGATGATGCGATGTCGATTTCCTTTTGACGTCGTGCCTTCTACGCTGAAAATTTGAACTGTTGAAAATTTCTTCTAACAGTTTGAGTGCCGAACTGGACGCTATATTAGCGTGACAGAGAGAGAAAATACTGCTCACTGTCGCGTTCTCTTTCTACCCTTTGGCGAGAAAACAATTCGCCGTGAAATTTTTCTTCTCAGTATGGAGAAACTGAGTTACCATTTTGTTCGGGTAATACCAAAGTGAACTCAGATGACCGCTTGAGTAGTCAATTAGAGAATGATAATCAGGCCTATAGACAAGTTTAAAAGATCTTTATAAAACTCATTACGAACTTTTTTGTTAGCCTGTCCAAGTTGGGTTTACGAGTTACTTTCACATGAAAGGTAGAAATCAATTGTGAACTTCTAACTGCACCCAAGCGGGAGTACTGTCGGTAAATGGAACTGCCAAGAGAGGAGTGGATTTTTTGCCATTACACAAAATTTTATAACTCCGACCCTTAATGGCGATTATCTGTTTTATTTAAATTAAACCACCGTCTATCGATAACAGTTCTAAGAACAGAAAGGAGGAACTTGCTTGCGGTTCAGTACTGTCAAGGTCAATCCCCAGAACCCACTAACCTAGAAACCGCATATCACCTACACAATGTAGAATTGGGAAAAAACCCACTTATAACGCGTCGCGCCGTCAATCAGCGCGCGCAGTGGCGCAGTATCCGCAGTGTGGCGCACATTGTACGTCTAATCACTGTTTTGCGTTGCAGTGGTGTTGTGCCGCGTTAGCATAAATCAGAACGCAAAAACGTCGACGAGTTTGTCACGTCCGGCGTCTACAATCGCGAAACAATTAGATTCCTCCAATCAGTTGGGCAGCAGAAAGCGGGTCATAGCGGGTTTTTGTTGTCGTTCCTTTCCTTTGCCAAAGTCTCCCGACACTCGAACTACGCCTGACCCAGATCGCGGAGTTGCGGCGCTATCACGCAGCAGACGAGGGTCCAACGGTGATTGTGCGTTGAGGCTGGATTAGGGCCTTCTTTTCTTCGCCTTAGAAAACCGCCATGGATCAAAGATCGCGGCCAGCGCGAGAAACCGGACCGGCGATATGACGTTCTTTAGCCGCGTGACGTGCGCAGTGCTTCTGAGGATGGTATGTGTGTTCGTGTGTATGTGTTTTCGTGGTTAAGCGGCAGCAGCAGCAGCTGATGATACGCGGGCTGGAAGCTCTGGCGAACGTTAAAGTTCGCGCCACTTGGCACGGCAGCTGTCAGCCATTATGAGCCGTGATGGGTAGCGTGGTGCTTCATTAAAATTACGTTTGGCCGTTTGGCGCGACTCATCCGAAACCGCAGCCGCAGCTTTTGCGCGGTATCAGCTTGCTCGAGTCGCGACCCCCGGGTGCTGATGCTTCCCGCGCTGGTGCTTCTCGACCTCCGCCCAGAAAACTTTGACCGAAACTCAATATCAATTACGCACCGAACGGCTGTCGGTCGCCGATGGGACTATTTGTGGTGAACCGCCCACCATGGACGTTCGGAAAGGCTCCCACGCGGTGGAATTCCGAGCCGGCCCTGGGCCGGGACTGGGCCGGGGACGAACTCCTGTGGTCGATCGGTGATTGCGATGTGCACTGCACGGCACGGTGTGAGTTGCACTTGGCGGCACCAAAATTTTGGGGCTCCATTGGGAAAAGGACATCGAAAACTTTGACTACCGTCGAGTGTGCCATCATGTCGTTTTCGAGTTTGTTTTTTTTTTCTGCCCACTCTAATGGTCTCTAATGGGCAATAGCCATTAAAATCGGCAACACGGATTTGAGTGCCCAAATCAAAAGAGTGTTACCAGAGGACTGTTCTGCATCCTTATAGGTATTATGATAGAATCGTTGTAGCATGGTAAATCGTAACTCGATCTACGCATCGGGCAAGAATGTCCTTTCAGTATCAAGCAGGACCTGTAGAGGCAAGCCTTAAGTTGCTCGTCATGCGTCACATTATTTTGTTTGTTTGTATTCGTAGGACTCCTAATCATTTCATCTTATGTTTTAGTAATGGTTTAGCTTAATGTTCCAAACAGTTTTCGTCAACTCAAGCTACTTAGAAAACCAATGTAATTATTTAAATTTGCGTCGATCCATCGACAAGAATCAGTATGTGGTTAGACAGTTATTGTTGGCCGGATTCTCCATCCGGCCATCATTCCATTCCATCATTTTGATATTCAAATTGAAATCTTACAGTTACAGTTTTCCGAGCTTTCCATTTCATTTCGCAACGAGTAGAATTTATGCTAATTTCCCTCTTGCTACATTTTTTAAATATTTGATTGAAATCTTAAAATAGTAAATCCTAAACATTGCGTGGGAATTCTACGATGTAAAAAAAACAAACCAATTAATTCGATGTGTATTGAAGAAATTTCATCTTTAGAAAAGGATTGATGTTTTTGCTACTCGCTACTCGGTAATTAACTGCGAAAATCTAATAAATGTAAGTTATACTAGGTCTATACGTTGAGAAGTGAACTGATTTTAACACACAAAAATTGTTTATAAAATTTTTATGCGATTTTCCATTTTATTCAAAATATGTGCCATCACTAGCTATATATTTCTCCTATCTCTCTGCTAAATCATGGATTCCCAGACGAAAGAATTCTTCGTCTTTTTAAGTAAACTAATTAGTCATCCCATTTCGACTTCTTCGTAGAAAAACGAAGGGCTGGTCAGCCAATACGTGTCCCATCGATGAAAATGAATGATATTCGGAAAGAGCCAAGTCTGGTGAATAACGCGGGGAGGAATAGCAGCTGCCATCCAAGTGATTTGATAGTATACTGAAACAGTTTTGTTTTTTGGGGACATGGAAGCCTCAGGCCATGGGCGACCAGGCGCCTCCATTTCAGGAAACAGGAACGGCTTTTTGGTCGTTTTCGATCAATGCATGATTCAAATTGATCATTTGTTGTCGGAATTAAGTTGATCGGAATTAACGTTTTCATCAGGTTTTAGGAGCTTGTGAAACACCACACCTTTCTCCACCACACCATCAAAAAGTCCGTATTTTGGAGTCCTTGGACGCTTTTTTTTGTTAAGTCAAAATCGCCATTTTGAAGTTTTTTAAATCACTTAAAGCACTGCGATCTTCCAAACACAAGTCCCGACAAGCATTTGGTGCGATTCCGAAGCAGCTTTCTGCAAGAGGAGCAGAAAAATAATAATCCCCGCGAAACGTCATTTTCAGGCACAAAAGTTGACATAGTTTAACCCTTTTAATGATGGGTTGCAAACCTAAATATTTGTTTTTTTAACCATAAATCATTTACCTGATGTCAAAACAAGGTAATGATGAATGAACAATAAAACTGGGAAGTCCCAATCGGCAGGTACAGCCATCTTTTTAACAGTTCACATCTCAACGTATAGACCTAGTACAAACAATCATACCATGAATTTGAATTTTATTCGGAAGGAATAGAATCGGATTGTAGGGGAAATAGTTCGTCGAAACTGGATTCTCAAATTCATTCAATTGCATCCAAATATTAGTGTGTTAAGGTTAAGTGTGTTACGTGGTGGCACGCTCGTTGCCTTTTGACTTATTACTTATGGATGGATCTGTCCATTCCAATAAAAAGAAATAAGAATAAAAAAAACCCACTTGTTTATTTATTATTGTTAATTGTTGTACACTTTTGTTAAGTTGTATTAAAAAGGCCTTTGTTGATGGATTTCACATCCCTGAAACCATTAATCACAAGCCGTAATTATGAGGTCTACGTAATTTTTAGGTACATCTTCTGTTGAAACTGGGAATCGATTAGTCAAAATGCAAAATACTACCTCCAAGGCACCGATAAACTACAAATCCGGTACCAACTGTGATGCAGAATCGAATTTGAGCAAACTGCTTCAAAGGAGCAAGACACTCTTGTTTCAACGGTCATTCACACTGGACGGCCAAACGAGACGGGACTGAGCTAAGCAAATGTTAGGATTTCCGGAAACTGTCCAAGCATCGCCACTCAATTGCAGCTAACGGCATTCAAAAACTAATTAACAAACAACTGGAATGGATGGGATGAAAGCCTTCAACGACGCCGAAAGGCGAGTGCCCAGTGATAGCGTGTTTCAATTTTCATAAACAGCTCCGGGCTTTCGTAAACCGAACCCGGAAGTGATTTGCTGGCTTTGGTGCCCGGACGAATCGGTTCAGAACCCGCCTTAAGCCAGGAGGACACAACTGCTCGAACTGCAACCAGTGGCAGTGGCTGTCGAGTATCATTACGACACGTAATTATACACCCGCCCATCTCTTCGGTACCGAAGCTCCCAAAGTGACCCCAGGGCTCCCCAGGCCGAGAATCTGCCTCGGTGGGCCACTCTCATTCCATCAGCCGACCAACCGGAAGCGGTGGTCACATCACTTTCATTGCTCGCTATTCAAAGTGACATTTTCGCCCGCCATCATAGGGCCTGCATCGAACACGCCCGCCATATTCCGCCTTGGACCGCTTTGACCTTTCTTATGCAAGCAACAAACATAAGTCGATTTTCTCGGAACGAGGCCTTGTGGCTTCGGCTTGACCGCGGCTATGTCGTGGGCATCATAACAGGCAGCCCACCAGGCGCAGGCTCCAAATAATTCCAATTAGCCGGCACGTCGTGTGACACACACGTCTACGGTACAGCTTTTGAATAAAACATCGCTCCATCCCACCTGCGATCCCGTTCGCGGGAGTCTAATGCTCTACCCTGCGTCCAACATGCGCTCGAGACAATGTGGCGCTCTCTATGCTCCATATCGGTCATTGGAAGCTCGCGAACCAGTGTGTCGTTAATTAATTTGCAGTCACACGTCTTGTCGTCGTCGTCGGCGTACTACGTTTTGTCCCAACCCGGCCCACGGGCCACCGAAGTGGGTCAATCCAAAAGTAACGCATTTTCTCAAAATATTTCAACTACTAGTAACTTAATTATCAGTATTCAGGATGAATCCTCAAACAAGGACAGGGGTCGAAACTACACATTAATTATTTTATTGCAGTTACTTGGATGAATCTCGGAACCCAAATGAAATGATATTCACTTTCGCTACCTTCAACTTCAACACTTTAGGATCTACCTAATATTGCAAAGATAAACACATAACGCCACCTCGGGTCTATGATTGACCCGGAATGAGTGGCCTCTTCTGACAACAGTCAAGCACGAATGATCCACTTCCGTCTCTCAACTGCTGCTCCTCTACTAACCCAGAAAGATAACCGGGCCGGGCGACGCGGTCGACGACGGCGACGTCGGCAGCTTGCACATGCAGCGGGACCGTGGGCTGGCCGTTCTTGCGCATTGCGCAACAGAACGACGCCAAAACCGCGAACGTGGCCAAAAGATGCGGAAATGCAGCGCAGGGACCGTTGCAGTGCGATTAGAGAAGCCCCGTAAAGGGGCTTCTGTGGCAGAGTGCTGTGCAGGGCGATAAGACGATCGACTTAAGCCGAGACCGAGCGCTTGCGAACGTGCCGGACACGACGGCATCAATCGGAAGACGGCTCAGGCAGCGGCTTATCGCGCTGCCTACAAATCGGGAAACGACGGTTCCTGTTTGACGAAGCGAAACGGACGGCGGTCCGTTTCTGTGATTGATTCGGGACAGGACAAGGAAAGTGAGCTAGCCAGGCGCTGTTTCTTGCACCGGTTCGTGGAAGAGATGGCGTACGTTGCATGAAAAGCAGCAGTTTTGTGCCTAGTTAAGGTTGTCCGTTACTCAGGATTGGTGTTGTTTAGATTCGCAGAATCAACTAAGGCAAAATTTGGTAAATAGGCGTCGGAACAGGAAATTCAGTTGTAAGCAATCCACCGCACGTGGAACGCAATAAACTAAATGAAAGGTTTCTTATTGTAGTTAGCATATGTTCTGTTAAAACTGAATTCAAACATTTGTGTTTGAGATGTTTTTTTTTAGTTTTACAGCATAGGTGTCAAAAATATGTCGAACTAACTTCCTAATACTTAATAGGACACCTTAACAGTAAAAATTTAAAAAAATCCCGGTGGGATCGTTGGCATAGGTCTTGCAACTTAGTTTGTACATAATAATATCAGAAAACGAAATGTTGTGATTATTGATTCCATATTTCGAAGCGCATTTCAAGCCTTTCGACCCACTTTCTCCGAGTGGAGCAGTAGAAATGCGTGCGAAATGTAGTCACTGGGTTGTATTTTTCGAACTTTTAAAGGTAGTAATTAAAACCAAACACCTTAAATGGAGAGAAGAAAATTTGGCCAAGAAAATTCGTAATGACACAGGGTGAAGACAACCAAAATTGCATCCAATCTCACTCATAGTTATTATTTCTAGTCTAATAACCCAAAAAAAGACTTTCAGACGAACAACATATGGTTACGGTTCCTAAGTCAAACCAGGGTTAAACAAATATGTCAAAAGTATAAACAAACGTACCCAGATGTGTGAAAAACGTACTATTTTTTTCGCAACAGATGCGTTTTGCCAATCGATTTGAATTAGAGATCGCTCTGTTCGTATCTCTAATTTGGCAACTATTTATTGGATCACTAACCAAACCCATACCATAGCAATAATTAGAAAAACATCATTTTTCTATGACTTCCAAAGAACTATGTTTCCAATGAACTATGAACAAGCGTCAGCCGTTTCTCTAATGGCATGTGAATATGGTAGTTCAAAGCTGCAGATTTCTTGTTTCCGTACAAAGCCCCATTAACAAGTTAATCGCTGGACCAATGATCATTTTCTAGTGAAACCGGGGTAACCCTGCAGCCGTGTTCCGTGATGGTTCTCCCATTATGCGCTACCATTCGTTAGGCGTTGATTCAATCCGACACGCTTTCAGGCTTATCCGCCAGCCCCAAAAAGCTTCTTTCGCCACGCGAAAAGCAGCTTACGAGGAGGTGTTGGCGTTATTCAATTTAGTAGTAGTTGGATTTGGAGCCGGTTTTATGTCCATTTTGTGTGTGACCGTGAGTTCGTTTACCTCCTATCTCTCGTCCAAAGAGTGATTTCTTGCGGCCATGCAGCCGCAGCCGGAAAAGAATGATTTTCCTTCGATCGAACAATAGAGAAGCGCTTGCTTTCAGTTTTTCGTTCTGCTTCTCTAGAAGAAACTACTTCGCAATTGAATTGCCAAGTGAACTTTTGTCGGCAGAGAATCTAAAGTCGCTCCACTCCATTCGTCTTCGGCGCTCGGCAGAATGCAATTGAACAGGTTCTCAGTTCGAAACACTTCGAGTGGTTGAACCCATTGATCCTTTGAAAAAAAGCGGAAAAAACAGTTCAGGTTTCTATTGTTTCTAAATCCGCAGATTCAGACATACGCCGTAAACGCAGACCTCTCGGGCTTCGCGAAACTCGGGGCCCCAGAATGGAAGTGATTTTGACGTTTTGATTATTGCTTATTGATTGTATCGCTTACCATTCCGTCGGGACCAGCAGGTTCTTTAAAACCCGGATATCATTTGGCAGTCGCTTAGCATTTTCCACGTCCCACAATTCGTGGCGGATCATCGGGCGAAAGCGATAACAGAGAAGAGAAAAACCATCGTTCGCCAAATAAAAACTAAAACTTTTAAATTCGATTGCGCTGAGCTCGCGCTCGTTTGGAATTTTTTCGTTTGAACCTGCGAATCGCTCTGCCACTTTCGCACACTCTGCCCAGCGATCCGTCTCGGAGCAGTCAGCCCGACGAGACGTGCCTCGGAGGGATATCACACACACACGCACGCACGCACACCACGTGCACGGAGATTCCCTCCAGAAAAGGTACAAATGTCACCACGATCGTTTGCGCCTTATCTGCAACTTCTTCTTCTTCTTCGAGCACTTCCGGATGGAGTCCACATCACACACACACACACACACACATGGAGGAACTGAACCGAATTCGGAACCGTTCATGTCATCGTTCATGCACCACACCACGTAGCGCCGAGCAGCGAATGGCCGCATTTGAATAAAAGAAAATCCAATTTTCAATCGTCCTTGCTGTCGGTTCCGAGCCCCAACGCTCGTGGTCTCACGTGAGCCTTTCTTCGTTTTTCCTCCCAACCGGCCCCCGTTCTAGGGTGGCAGGTGGTGGCCCCCGTTATTGTGGGGCCAGAAGTTTGAACTCGGGAGCCACGCGAGCCACCGTCTTCGGAAGTCACCATCCCCTCCACTAGCACTGAACCGCCCTCACATATGCTTAGTATTTTCTGTCCGTTACTTTTTTTTCTCCTATGTTTGAAGTGAAGCACACCAAACGAAACGTGGCTAAACGCAAATGAATTTTAATGATGTTCGATTCGATTCGAAAACCGCCCTCGAGTAGGTGTAGGTACCTCTTCCTGTGTGCCGGCACCGAACGAGGGTGGTTAGAATTTTTTCCTTCGCAAACGGAAGCATTCTATCGAAGACACCTCGGAGGCACCTTTGCGCGGAGTGAGTCTTCTTTGCTCTCAATTCTTTTTTTCTCCCTGCCAAGGGATTCGGAAAATGGAAACGAAATGCGACAACGAGTCCGACCGATCCGTTTGGAGTGTGTATCGCTTCACCCATCGAATGCCCTGGCCTGGCGGAAAGTTCACTTAACGTCGGAGCCGCGCGCGAACGTCGTGTCGGAAGATTGCCCGGAATCCGACAGCGGAATCAACCTCCTGCCCCAGCAGCCAAATGTGATGGTGGTCAAATGTGCCACAAATTGACAACAGTTGCAAGCCGGAAGGTAGTTTTTCAGGCCGAGATGATTCGCGATGATGACAGTAACGGCCAAACTGGTACCCTTAGCTACTCGTAATTGAGGAGCTATTCTCTAAAAGTGGAGCAGTTTAACAACACAATTTTAGAGACAATCTTTGACTATTAGTTCGTAGAATTAGATTTTTTTAACATTAAAACATATTTCGAAACAGTTTTATTATGTATTTTATCTTCGCTCCATGAATATTGGGTGTGAACAATGGTTTTTATAGGAAAACATTCTTTATTCTGCTCCAAAATGATACCCTGTGTTGAACCAACCTTTTCTGAACTGAAAAGTCCTATAATGTGCTCCGCATTTACTCCATTTGGCGCATCATCGCGACAAAAACGAATCACGACGAACAGGTGGTAATAAAAAAAGGATCCTCCTGTTCACCGATCTTAGGATAAGCATCAACTGCACTTGAAGCTACTTACGAACCTGATTGCGAATTGCGAAGCGACGCTGCGAAGGTAAACTCTTTACCGAAGGGGTCATGATGTAAGTTTGAAAATCATTTTAATACATAAATGAAATGTGTGCTTCTTTTCCCTAAGAGCCGGCAACAGTGAAAAAGGTTGCTTTTTACGTTTGACTTTGTTCATTAGACCGTGCTGAGAAAATGGCTGAGAAAAACGAAACGATGAAAGTAAAGAACGCTTTTTATGGTGCAGATGCGTCGATACTCTCACACCCAATTGGAATTATAGCCGCCACCGGGGATGCCTTTTGGTTGAAAATATTCATTCCACTGTGCAGTTGGCGAATGCCGGATAGTGGCTTAAACTTTTCTTTTCGCACCAAACCTGGGCGAAATCGGCGTACGGTGGCAGCAGAAATAGTCCACTCAACCGACAGAAAGCTTGCCGTTTCCGTAAGCGATGATGGTGGTGGCATCCGCCAAAAGTGGCCTCCATTTACGATGCCATTCCGCGAGGTTACTACGAGAACTGGTTGCTGCGGCTGCAGCTGCAACTCTCGAAGGCTCCAAAAACCTCCCGGGGTACCGAAAAGCCCGCACAGGATTGGTATAACTTTACGATTTTCCTCCCCCGACTTAACTCGCGACGCCTTGGCCCGAAACGATGGTCCCAACGCAAGAAGCAAGTTGAAAAGAACGATTTGGGATTCGACGGTCGGGCGGAGGGATTTTTACTCACCGGCACCACTTACGGATGCATCGCACCGGCGAATGGTTGGGAATAAAATGACGAATTCAAATTTCTCGAGTGCTTTTATTTGCCCCAATGGCAGCCGCTTAGTGCGGCTCCCGGCGCACAACACCTTCTGCTGGGGGCACAAAACGTGGCAGCGACATCACCGGGGGTTTCGGGCACCGGGGGTTTTCGGGAGTGGCCCTTGCCTAACAATGGGGATCAGGATTATGCAGGACGACGACGAATTGGAAAGGCTTCAATCGGAAAACCGGCTTGCTGACGATGATAGTGAGAAACTTGAATGTCGGAATGGGATCTTGTTCGCATTGTGAACGGCCATTTCAAATCTGCGCGAGGTGAATTCGTTAATTCGACTTTCGTGTCAACGCCTTAAGTTATGCTATTTCCGAGTTCGGAGGTTGTAACAGCCGGAGTGTACTTACTCAAGTACGTATAATTGATTTAGTAATACAATTTAACTAGCGATTGCGAACAATACAGTTTCGTAGCCGATATGATAAACATAGCCGTTAAGTTCGATTTAGAAACAATCACTTAAAAATAATAAACAATTTGCTACGAATTTTCACTCTGAACGCTACTTTATTTTATTATTCTCCTATCCATACTCCTATAGCCGTACATTCCTACAGCATAAATCAAACAGCTCTATAACAATCCAGCGCGCAGTTAAGACCACGCCGTACCGCTTCATTAACAGCAGACCCTGGTTTCGTTCAACATTTTCGCAACTGAGTCGACATAAGTGGTATACGCGCACCCTGATATTATAAGATACGCTTTTTCGCAGTCACCCAATCGTCTTCCTTCGAGCACCCTTTGGATGCAACCGCGCATACCCCGCTTGTACCTCTGTTCGTCGATTGAAAGATTCTGTTTCACTATTTCGTAGTGCACGTCTATGTTGAATCCATCGACGTCATCGTAGATCCCAAGAAGCTGTCCGACACATCGGAGCACACACCAAGTTCGGGGTTCGTTGGGAAAGATGCTCTGCTGGTACAGAGCGACCAGATCTGCCGGCGCGTACAGATCTCGAGCGCACCGGTTTATCAGATTGAAGTACGTCTGCAGCGTAACTGGTGAAGTTTCTTGTGCGTGCGAACCACCACCGTTGGGCGACAGATTCACCAGCAGAGCAAATCCTGCCAGAAACACTGGAAGATTCATGCTGTGGCACAGTACTAGAACCGTAACTGGGCGACCCGGCCAAATGGAAGGGTGTTTTATACGAGGGAATGAAACGAAAACAATGAGTCCCCTCGATCGTTTGCATTATTTACGACTATCAAAATATCGACATTCCTTTTGGGCAAAAAAAAAACCGGGAGTTCCAACCGGTATAGAGCGTCTTGCACGAACCAATGGAAGCATATTGTTCACGCAGTTCTAACAATCGAAGCCACTCGCTCAGATAAAGCACGCGGTTCCATTTGTTTGGCTTTATTTTCTTGTTTTGAATTTGTTCATCTTACGAGAACCATTGCCTAGGGCGGACGATTGTAAAACAGCACACGCTTATGATGGTGTTTACTGAGGGGCAGCCATTAAATTCTCGTGCATGAATAAAATGTAGAGAACTGTTTGAAAATAAAGGGTGCGAAGTGCACAACATACGCAAACATTGCCACCAACGATTCGTAAACAATCTCGGTGTTCTTTGCAAGGGGTTATCCTCAAAGTCAATTACTAGTAATTAGTGAAGTAAATTGCCTCGCAGGTTAGCAGCTCCCAGCCAAGTGTTTTGAATGTATCTTGCGTCAGTCTTACTTTGCAGGCGCATTGTCATGGAGCAAAATTATCCTACCGTGTCTTCTGGCACATTCGTTTTTCGATCCATACATAGATCAAATTGTTCATTTCTTGTCGGAAGTGATCTGTTTTAACGGTTTCAGCAGCTTCTGGGAGCTTGTGATACACCACACCTTTCTGATCCCACCAGAAAGTCATTTTTGGTGTCCTCCGACGCTCTTTGCTTGTTAAGTCAAAAGCGCAATTTTTTTAATTTTTTAAACTACTCAAAGCACTGCGATCTTCGAAAACCAAGCTTCGTCAAGCATTTGAGGCGATTCTGTAGCAGTTTTCTTCAGCAGGTTACAGTAGAGCAGTGTTGTCCGCAAATCGTTTTTTCATGCACAAAAGTGCACATGGTCTAATCTCTTCAAAGATAAATTGTAAACTAAATTTGTTTTTCAACATAAAATCCAAATTGCACCAATCCATCAGTTTTTCAAGGACCAAATTGACAGTTAGAGCCATCTGTTTACACAATCCGATTTCATACCTTGGACTGCCTTGGTTCACTTCACTATGGCCTGCCTAAATTCACTTTACTTTACTTTTCTTACTTTACTTTTTTTTACTCTACTTTTCTTGACTTGCCTTCACTTAAGTATAGTTTAGCTTGTGCGTAACCCGGTTCTCAGCTTCGTAGTCTTCATTCAAGCGTAACTCGGAGCGTAGCCCACTGGAACAGGCCAATCCATCGCGTACCCAGCGTGAAGCATCATTGCGTTGAGTAGAGCTTTGCGCCCGAACCCATTACACCCCGTACTCAACGTAAAAATGGTTTGCAGTCGCTGTCCGTGTTGAAATATGGCGCACCATCGCGCTCCGTGCCCGGGAAAGAAAGTGTGCTCACATTAGCTGCAAGGAATCTGGACACCACCACCACCGACAGGACCGGGCACCAGGATCATTATTCAATCACATCTGCACACTTCACGAAATGCTACTCCCTTTTTTCGGCCAAGCGAGACCGCTGCACCCAGGCACAGTGGTGGCAACTCGTGCTTTCGGTCGTCTGCGGATGCGGATGACAAAAAGAATGAACGGCTGAGTACCGATACCGGTCCCACATGTGTGGGACTGTGTGTGCAGTGCAATGTCTGTTTGATGGACCCAGCTGCTCCAGCTGACACTGTGGAGAGGGGCGGGCCTGGCGGGAGGGCCATAGTTTATGCTCCCGATCCGTTTCGTAACGAAATCGAGAACCATCCTTCTTGCGCTTCACTGCTACGCGCTGCCGCTGTTTGGCAGACAGACGACTAGCGCACTCTCCTAAACAGTGACGTTCGTTTTTCGTTCGATTCAATCCATTAGTGGATGGGCGACAGCACCCCCACGCGCCCACACACCACGCCCTTAACGGGGGATACTTTATCACCGAGCGGTGGGCCATTTTTCAAACGCCCACTTTCCAATAACAGTCACCCCGCGAGCTTTCCGGCGAAATTGGTTCCTTTCCGGTAAAGCGACCATCGCACACACACACACACATGTCACTTAGGGAGCGTCGGATCCCGGATTGGCACAGTGTCACCTGCAGTGTGACTTCGGACCAGGCCCGGCGGAAGTGGCTCTTTTGGGCGGAAGGTTCACCCTACTCGGGCACCGAACTTTGGTATAAGTTAATCGCAGTTTCGACAACTCCAAGCTCCCACCATTTGTGCAGCGTAATTCTGGGCGCATTACTCATGTAACGCTGATGCTCCGAAGCTGATGCACCGAAGTAGCAAAAGTCCTGCGGCGTTGCTAATAACGTACAGCGCACCAAGGTGACCAAGGAAGGTGTCCCGCGCTCCATCACCTCCAAGAACGCTTCACAGACACCGGAGACACGGATACAGACACCAGCGTCGGTTAGTGTCACATCATGGCGAGCATCGCCAGCTCCATGGTTCCGTCGCAGGAAGGTGTATAATTTATGCCCGTCATGTCGTCATCACGGTGCTAGCCGGCTGACGGACACCTCGCTGGCCCTGCACCTCGTAGCGCTACTTACTGCATGTTGTGATCTCATCTCTCCTGCCCGTCTAAGGTTGGTTAATGTATTTATCTTCGGACTCAAACGCGAAATATCCGTCCTGTAACATACCTGCAAAGAAAAGAAAAAGAGCAATGCAATCGATTGTCTTTGGACTTGAACGGCACACTATTAAAGACATCACCGTTCTAGGTCTAGGAAATTGGGAAGCCATCAGGAAACCTGGCCAAACAGGGGCATTGATGAACCTTGAACTAACTGAGAAGACTCCACGAAATTTAAAGAAGTTCGCTCAATTAATCCAAACAGTCTGGTGCAGATGATAATACCTGAGAACTGTAGACAGAACTGCGTGACAAAATTTGGCTAAAATTGGCCAACATTTTTCATGTCTTGGAAAAAAAGCCGAAATATTATTTGCACGAGCTAATCTATGGTTTTGACTGAGTTTTGATTGAAAACAGACTATTTTTCATCATCTTTTGTTGTGTTGAAAAAAAATTTGTTTCACTGGCCACTGCCACAACAATTGCACCACAATTGGTAGTAGAACCAGTATCCACGATCCAGTGACTAGTGATGATCCATAGATTCGCAATCCGTAAAAAGAGCATGCCACAGCATTATAAACAATCAATTGGCTATTCCTAGCGGTCCATTAGACTATTGCGCGCCAGTGTCACTTGGTTATCGCGTTCTCTAAGTGTTTTTGTGGCATTTTTGTTCAAAGAGTGTCTCTACTGTGTAGCTAAGTCAGCGTTTGGCAACCAACAACGGAGCTGGTAGTGCTCTCCCAAAACACGGGTTCAAGACCCAATCTTTTCCTTCTCGTCTGAATGTCGACTGCCACTGAAGCTACCTTTTTTTTCTATGTTTCCAAGCTGTCCTCTGGAAATAAACATCCAACAGGCTGTCGCTCTGAAACTGTGAAAAGTGGAACGACCGACCGAACACAGAAATGCTAGTGTCATTGCCACTTACAGCAGCAACCGTGTCCTTTTCCGACTCGAGTACGCTCCATCGTGGAAAGCGGGAATTTGAGCTCCATCCGTCAGCTAATGGTGCACTTCGAGTGCTGGGAATGAGCTATTCTACACCTCTACAGTGGTGAACTGAGCAGAAGGAAAAGCCACACCTTACACGTTTCGTGGTGCGCAATGTGGGAAAAGTGAATGCAAATGAACGGACAACGTTCCGTGGTGTACCTGTTAGGGTACAGGAAACAGCAGAACACACACTAGCTCTTTTTCTCTCTCTCTCTCTCTCTCCCTTAGAGGTGCTGCAGAAAGAAGTGCAGTTATTCAATTACGCTACCAGAAATGTACCACCAAACGGGAACAACCCAGTGCCAATGTAGCAACTGGATTATAAAACAAGTAATACACTGGGTTGTTCAATAAGTTTTGCGCTTCAATAACATAGGGCGCTGCTGCTAGTCTAAGTTTACGTAGTTATGTTAATGGTTTGGTATGTCATAAGAACGTATGTGAAATTTTATTTCAATCTGTCAATTCATTCTTTGATTACAAGCCATTTAGTGTGACGAATGTTGAAAGTATATAAGGACTCTTCGTCTTCAATTAGTACAGTAGAAAGATGTGTTACTGAATTTAAACGAGGTCGTACAGGCCTTGAAGACGATCCACGTCAAGAACGTCCAAAAACAGTAGCAACACTTGAAATCATAGAAAAAATACAGGATATCGTATTGGAAAATCGTCTTGTAAATGAAATAGATTTTTTAAAAGCCCTATGCATCTCATTGGGCAGTGGAAATATTTTGACTGAAGTGTTGGGTTTCAGAAAGTTGTGCATTGTGCATTGGACAATGCATAAAAAAACCCTTCACATTCGAAAGCAACTTTTACAGTGTTTTCGAAAGGATAAAGTGGATTTTGTGCGTCGACTCATCACTATGGATGTGACTTGGGACGATCACCATGATACTGAATCAAAACAAGACGCTAAAGAGGGGTGTGCACCTGATTCTTCGGCTCCGAAACGAGTTCGTGTCCAGAAATCGACCAAGAAGCATCAGTTTTTTGGGCACTTTTTCATCAGGATAATGCACTAAAGCGTTTTGAGAATGGCAAAAATCTATTAATTAAAATTCCAATTGCCTGAGCATCCACCGTATCCAGCTGACCAGAGTTTCTCAAATAAAATGAACACTTTTAGTCAAATTTCAGCTGCACTCTCGAGGCAGGCGGCTCTATACCATGGCAGCGAATTACGCAGGCAGTCGGACCTAACAGAAGCTACACTCCCCAGGCCTGGACTGGACCCTGTGCGCCTGCCGTGGACATGTGAACAATCACAGGAATGATATTTTGTTTCACACGCAGCCATAGCTGCGGCCATGTTTGGCGGCTCAAACGTGTACGCCCGAGAACCTCGCGTAGCTACCGTAGGCGTTGCGCACGGTAGGCCAGATAAAGTAGCCCCGGTGAGCACGCCCCGCTGCCGCTCGACTTGGTGGCATTTAAAACAACAATAAAGCAATCAAAAAATACTCCTATAGGACCCGCTGGGCAGGGTGGTCAGGTTTGGCCAGAAGCACTTCCTAGGCCTAGGCCGCGGGCGATAAGATGTTGGACGCCACACCACGTCTGCGGTGAGTGCGCGGTGCGCGATTGATACCGGACGGCCGAAACTCCAAACTGTCGCCGAAAAAAACTAGCTCCACACGGCCGGTATAAATGGGCGGTGCCGGAGTGAACATCGTCACACACAACATCGCATCGCAATTGCGCAGTGCAGCAAGCATCGCCTCAGAGTTTGACAACTTCCAGCTAACAGCACCATGAACAAGGTACATCTGAGCGTGGCCCTGTGCGGCCTGTTCGTCGCCCTGGTGTCGGCGCAGGGAGGCCAGGACTCCAACATCTTCGGGCAGGACAATGGGGCCGTCGATGTCCCGGCCAGCTCCACCTTCATCGTGAAAGACTTCCTGCAGTTCGTGCAGGCGGCCGTGACGTGCTTCAACAAGCTGCGTATCCCGGAGGAGCGTTTCGCCTTCTACATGTCCGGCGTGTTCCCGAACTGCCCGGAGACGCAGTGCTTCGTGCGCTGTCTCGCCACCACCCTCAACCTGAACTGCGATGAGACCGACGCCGACATCGACCGCCACTACCTGCAGCTGGGAATGGGCCAGGACTACAACTGCTTCCGGCAGCGCGCCGAACAGTGCCTGGCGGCCAACACCGTCCCGTGCAACGATGTGTGCGGATCCGCCTACAAGCAGGAGCTGTGCTTCCTGGAGGACTACCGCCAGTACCTCGACACCAACCACAACTCGCTCATCGCCGCCGTCAACGTGAAGAAGGCCGAAAACAACGTCGTCCACTACAACATGCTGTCGAAGCTGTAGATTCGCTTCCCTTCTCTCTCTGGGCGATCGACTCACTCCGGTGATGTACCCGTGACCGCCGCCATCGTCGCGGCCACCGTCGTCGTCGTCGTCGAGTGTTTGAAACGAAATTAAACTAAAAACAATAAACGCGCTTAAGCCACAACAGACCTTCAAATGAAACACACCAGAGCACCAAATCATAGGGTGGTCCAACTAGTTGCTTGGATTCCGAAAATTGGGGGCACAAAACAGCGATTGTGGCTGGCGGGGTATGCGCAAGAAGCGCCGCGTCCAAATGTCGTCCCAGTTCTCAACTTCAATTTCGCCGTAGAACCAATCCGCGCCAACATTTCTCGGCATCGCTAACATCAGCACCAAACAGTCCCTACATTGTGGGTGCATTGGCTTCTGGTGGGGAGTCCTAAAAAAGGACAGTTTTAGTTGAAGACCCACCACTTTGGAAACAGGTTACAAATATTTCCCAATTTTCTGCATAGCATCCCATTTCGTAAATGTCAAAATTTGGACTAAATGTTTACAATTTCCCGAATGAGGTTTGAAGTCTTAAAAGTCAAGTAATCACGTACTTAAAAATCCCAACCCTAAATGGACTCCACCCTATACTATGCTTTCTTTATACTATGCATAATCGCGCCATTCCACGGATTGGTGCCGTTTTTTCGTCCCGCCAAGACGTCCGACTTCGACGGGCACCGTGTTATGATGCTTTCGCTTCCGCCCCGAAAGGCACACCGGAAGGCGCACCGCCATTGGGAAGGAAATATAAATGATGGGCGCGGGCCCAGGTTGAACCCACAGTCAGTTGGTCACCGCCTCGCCATGACAACGCTCCTCCCGTCGCCGTACGGTGCTGCCGCGGTGCTGTTCCTGCTCTGCTGCTGCTGCTGCTACTGCCCGGGACCATCCCTGGCCAGCTTCGCCCAGCGGGACCCACCGCCGGCGGCGCTGCTCGAGGCGCAGAGCGTTTGCGTGAAGTACCTGCGCATCTGCGAGGCACGCCTCGGGCAGTACAACAGCAGCATCTACCCGCCGGACCGCGACACGATGGCCGTGGTCCGGTGTGCCGGCATCATGCTGCACTTCTGGGACGACACCCGCGGTTTCCTGCTGGACGGGCTGGTCACCCTGTTTCCGGTGCTGGCCAACAACACGGCCGCCCAGCGCCAGCTGGTGGCGTGCGTTCAGCGGCGCACCGTATCCTGCCTGCCGGACGATGTCTGCGCCAAGGCGTACAGCGCGTTCCGCTGCTTCCTGGACGCGCAGGACACCGGTTTCAGCACGGGCAGCACGAACCCGGGATCGGTCGGTCCTGCGTCGGTGACGCGTCAGTTCGACGCCGGCGAATTCATGCGCTCGGTGGCCACCTGCGCCCGATTGTTGCGTGTCGCGCCGGACAAGCTGGCCCTCCACCAGCAGGGCATCTTCCCGGACGACGAGCAGACCCACCGGCTGGTCCGCTGCATCGGGCTAAGCAACGGTCTGTACGACGACGACACCGGACCGAACTTGACGCAGCTGTACCGGCAGTTCGGTGCCGGCCAACCGGAAGCCGGCTTCCGTCAGCGGGCCGGCCTCTGCGTGAAGGCCAACGAACCGCTGCTCAAGGGCAAGGATCAGGGCGCGAAAGCGTACCGCCAGCTGTACCTTTGCTTCAAGGACGCATTCGGTGCCCTGATCCGGGCGAACGCGAACGCTATGCCGTCATAAGCTCGAGGTGCTCGTTGTGCGCGGGCGCGTTTGTGTATGTAAATAATAAACAGAATCGTTGCAAACAAAAACAACTCCCAGCGGTTCCAACCGACATGTCTGTCGGGCTTTCGCGTATCTTTCCGCGGCAACGTTATTCCGTACGACATGGAATGTCCCGAAAAAACAGCAAAACGCTCCACAACATACGGACGGACGGACGGAGAGCTACTTCCTGTGGCCGGGCCAGGGAAACGTGACCCCCGGCCGATCAGCGTGGAGCGTGTCTTATCGGGAGGAACGCACGCTCAGTAGGCCGGACCTGACATCAGCCCAACGACGACGACGACGCTTAAAACCGATCCTGGCCGGCGGCGTACGTTCCAGTACCGTGCGTACCGTCGCCCAACGACATGGAACGTGCCCAACGACTCCTGCACCGGCCGCTGGCCGCCACCGTGGCCATCCTGCTCCTCCTTCTCCTCGTCGGCGGTCTACCGGCGACCGACGCGAACGTCTTCACCAGCCAGGCCTACCAGAGGGCGCAACAGGTGTGCGTGTCGTTCCTCGGCATCAACGAGTTCCGGCTGGCGCAGTACAACAAGTTCGTCTACCCGCCGGACCAGGACACGATGTGTCTGATCCGGTGCGTCGGGATCACGCTCGGCTTCTGGGACGACACCGAGGGCTTCAACGTGACGTTCGTGGCGCAGGAGTTCGGCCCCCTGCTGGACACCCAGTTCCAGCAGACGCTGACCGACGGCATCGCCAGCAAGCTGGAGCTGATCGACCCGCTGGACGGATGCTCCCGAGCGTACTACGCGTTCCGTACCTTCCGCAACCTGTTGCGCCAGCGGCTCAACCCATCGACCGGGTCCGCCGGCACAACGCCATCACCGACGACCCCGAGCCAGGTGCCGTTTCGGCCACTGACCGCCTTACAGGTGCTGGCCAGCATCGCGGACTGTGCACGGGAGCTGCACGTGCCGACGGTGTACATGGCCAACATGACGCAGGGAAACATCGTGGACGCACCGCAGGTCCGCTGCCTCATCCTGTGTGCCGCCAAGCGGACCGGCGTCTACACCGACAGCCAGGGGACGCTGCTGGAGAACCTGCACCGGCAGCTGAACCCACCGGGCGAGACGCTGCGCAGTTTCGTGCTGCGCCAGAAGATGTGCCTCCAGCGCAACGAGCAGCCGGCCTCGGCCGACGCGTGTAGCCGGGCGTTCTACCAGTTCTTCACCTGCCTGCGACCGGACTACGAGCGGTTCTTCATCGCCAGCCTGGACGCGGCGCTGCAGTCGGCCCTGCTCCAGCTGGCGCTGACCGACAATGGGGGCGCCGGCTCGGCGCCGAATCCGGGCGATCCCGGACTCGGTGTCCTGTCGCCCGGTGAGTCGTGCGCCCAGCAACGGCGCCAGAACTACCTGCTGGCCAACTCGTTCCGATAGTCACAGTCACACGGTGGTCGGGGGCTTTGGCGACCTCGCATTGTTTTACCATATTTATTGCTTAGCTATCATAATAAAAAACTAATAATTTATTGTAACTCTGGCGCAAAGCGGGGCGCAATGTTTTTTTTTTGCTGTTTCCGGGCCGGAACAAACTTGCAGTGCGTTGCAAACTGTGTTAAGTAAGGTAAGATTAAGGTAGGTTTTTTAGGCTTTTCCTTTTCTCATGCAGTTACCGGTACGAATTCGGCACTGAACTGTAACAGTTTCTGTTCAACTGTTTCAATATTAATAATCAATAACCAATTTCAAAATTAGATAACATTTTAGGTACTTTCATAGTAACGCTGCATAGCTTTTTTTAAACTACGATGTTTAAGACAAAACTAGTCCGACTCTATGTTCGACACCTCATTCGGTTTTAAACATGGTGCTCTCGTGGAGAAACATACAACGGCAGAATATGTTTTGATCAGGAAGCACTAGGACTGAAGAGTATGCTGGATACAGAAAACATGTCAAACTAACTAGCGCGACTTTAAAACTAACCTTCAAGTCATGCGCCATGCGGCCAGACTTTCATGATAATGTTCATAACAGATTCAGTTTCAATCTGATAAATTATGCAACTAAATTGACTAAAGTGACTCAGTATGAAGTGTTTATGAGTAATAGACTCAATGGAAACCGCAGCACTTATGTCTTTGTTGTTTCTGCTGTGATCCATCAAGATGTGGTCTGGAAAGATACATTAAATCGAATTAAACCACATCACAACCAGCAATGACGTTCAGCTACAGCATCGTCTCTGGCTACACACTATAAAGATAACTATCAAATCACTCAACTTCAAATTATTACAATCATCTTCTGCATTACTACCATTTTATCAATTCGAATTGGATTCAATTCAAATGAATATTTTTTCCAGACAGCTGTATCGTAACTTTTGTATAAAAATGTGTCCAAAATGTAGAACATTGAATCCGCAGTAAATGGGAGAGGCGATTGAAACAGTTTAGTTCAAATTGTCACTCATCGTCCACTGAGGCTTCAGAACATTTTTGTTTATGAATCTAATAAAAAACGAGTGCAACAAACTTTCAAACACGCATTGGAAATTGGTGTAAGCACGAACGAAAAAACGAGTTGAAAAATACAGTAAAAACGTTACTTTGTAAGCCATAACCCATACCAGATAAACTGTCCATATTATCGTAGAATAACAAATGTGTATCAAAAATTAGGACACCAATTCAAGTTGACACACCATCCACTAGCGTTACAGTATTAAGCGCAAAAAAACGGTTCTACATTTTATCCTTGTTTGCGGAACAACCAGGCTCGCAGTCACGACAGTCACCCACGCAAAAACGAAGTACCTCAAAAGAAGAGAAAATTTACATTTAATACAAACAAAACTTCAAACTCCGAATCCGTTTCCGGGCGAGTGCTAGGCCAGCCCGCTACCACGGAAACTCCTCTCCTTCGCATCTGCAATTCTACAAAACCCAGCCCGACATTATGAATACAAAATCGGACCACGCCGGAAGCACCCAGCAGCTCCGTTGGGGGCGTGGATGTGAATGCGCCTGAAAGATATGCCTGAAAAATGCATCAGCCCCCGTCAGGCGTGGTCCAAGCGAGGCGCGGTTTCGATGGCCGTGTCGGTTGCACTGAGGTGCAAAGCTGACGGCCGGGTAAGGTGGCCGGGTATGAAAATAAGCTATGCAAGAATGTATAAAGTGTTTACATTTACATTTCATTACATTGCCTCCCATCGGGTGTAGGGAACTCGTAACGTCTGTGACGCAACCGGCGCCAAGACAGGTGGTAACAAAAACACTTCCCAAAGGCAGAGGCCAGAGGGTAAGGTGGCAAACTGAGGGTGGCCATAGTTCAGAGGTGGACTGGAGGACGATTCAAGCACCCCGCGCGACGCTCGTCCTCAGTTCCGGTCGCACTCTGGCGTAACAAATTAAGTAGGTTACAATGCGAAACGGAAAAGATGTGTCTTCGTAACGAAATAGGAGGTTGAAAGTGGTAATGAACGAAGCAAAAGAAGGTTATCTACAGTGGAAAGTGTCTTTTTGCTAACTGACAAGTCTTAACCTGATAACGACGACGTTTGTCCATTTTCCGTTCAAGTTCCGTAAAAGTTATTTTGAATTCTTACGCACACCAGATGCAATAAAAAATAAATTAGTAACCAAAGCGTGGCCCAACACGTTGGAGCACGATGGAGCTTGTTGTTGCAAAAACAAAACGTGACACTAAAAATGTCAAGCAAACAAAACTGGAGTGGAGCTCGGCGAGAGCTGGCAATTTACCGTAAGACCCACCACCACAATGCATTAACGTGGAGTGCCAGTCTGCATTTGACAAACCGCAATCCTACCTCACAGCGGTGCGCCGGGGAGTGGTTCAGGATTTTGCTGTGCTTTCAACGTAAGCCCTGCTGCTAAGACTGTCCCATCAGACTCCCATTGCTGCTTAACCACAACTTGTTGGACATCTCATTCTCTACAAATATCTTAACTAAAATGTGTCTCGATGGTTTCGTGGTTACGCAGGTGGAGAAGCTTTCTAACGACCTGAGTAGATTTACCTAGGACCTCCGAGCTGGGCTCCTCTGCGATCTAATTGTTTATTCATGTGTCCGCTTGAATCATCAATGATTTAGTGTTTCTCAAGCATGCCTCAGAAGGAACTGCACGATGTGCTAGAAGTATAGTTTTAGTAGTAATTGATTTTACATGAGGCTGACGAAAAAAAAACACGTTGAAAGCTTTAGAGCGTTGAACCGATAGGGCAGCTATCATTTTGCTGACTTGTCGTTTGACTGACAAACATTGTGCTCGGTTGAGTTTCGCTGTATTAACTGAGTCAACAAATCACAGAAAGGTCTACAAAGTCGAGGAGCGTTGTGAAAAACTCTTTCCAGTATTGGTCAAGTGAAAAAACGGACAATGAGAAACCAATCCCACAACGGTGGGTGATCATTGCCTGTGAGCCTGCAAAACAAACGAACCAATATGATGGACGATTTGGCGAAGACATCGTGTGGCCAATTTTTTGGACCATTAATGTGTTTGCAAACGTACCAAGTGGTCATCAAAATAAGCACCTCTATTAGTCTCGCCAGATCTTCGCCACGGAACGCTCTATCGGCCACCTGTTTCTCTGGTCTTCCGACGAGATTGTTTCCTTTTTGTCAAATGTTTCCTTAGGGTGTCTCTATCTTCCTTGATCGACACCTCGGCCTTCGACCCATCATCTGAACGGAACGGCCCTTCGACCCAACGACGGAAGAATTGCTCCACGTTGCGTAAAGGAGATCTATGTCACCACGTTCTTTTTGGCGATTCCGGCACCGTCGGAAGTGTTGTCGAACCATCATTGATTTACTGCGTGTAGCAGATGCTAATACCTGATACATTGGCTATCAAATGTTTTGTGACCCATTTGAGTAAAATGTTACGTGAAGAGGATTAAGCACACCTTTGCATGGTAAAACCGTAACCAAGTGAAGATTGTGTAAATAATGTGATATTGATGTTTGTGCTTGCTTATAGAAAGTGTGTAAAAACATGAAGAGTATATAGTAAGCTAAAAGAAAATGGAATACGCAACTGGAGAGTCACTGAGAACGGCAAGGCGATATTTGTCCAATAATGTCGGAAAGACGACGACAAAAACGAACGTGCGTCGTTCGGTCTCAACACCAATTTCTAATCTTTTCGACTTTTCTTAACCTTGGGGAAATGGCGCCCAGTGGCTTATGCTGACTCGCACGGACGCATGCCTTTGGCAACCCCAGACCGGCTAGCAACCAAACCACACAATCGTACTCTTGGCAACGGAAACCTACCGGAAACGGAACGTTCCGTAGGCCCAGCCGTTTTACGGCGAACGTCGTAAAACATCGGTTTATGGATCACGTTCACTTGTTTGCGTTATCGTGGGTTACGCTCAAATCTCGGTACAGAGAACAACTGCCCGAACGGAAACGGTGCGATGTTTTATAACACACACTTTCGATGTTTTGCTTTGTGTTCTTTTTCTTTGTTAGAAGTAAGCAATAGCCGACCCAGCTGCATTCGCACGATAACGGCGAACGTTTTTGATTCCCCAGAAAAAAGAGGTAATCCTTTGAAACAAAGCTCACCGAACGCTAAAAGCATTATGTTCGCAGTCACCGGATCCAATACGACCGGCTGTAGTCGCCTGATTATCCTTTTATTAATCGATAGAACGACACGTGATAAGCTGGCGGATCAAGCTGCAAACCGCGCTGTATCCGTTTCACGTGTAAGGTTCCGGTTGACGTTTTTAAAGCTTCAGTTGTGCCCCGCTGGACGTTACTCAAAGGTGGAAAATCGCAGTCGTTCCTTTGCTGATACGCACGGGACTCCGGGTTTCATGCTACAACTATTCGAAAGCTTACGGTCTAATTTGGTCACTGCGACAAAGTGATTGTATTGCTGATTGCGCAATACGGTGCAGTTTTTTGACGCCTTTTTAATCGCCAAAATCGCCTGGCTACGGAAGGAGCAGCAGCATGGCGCCTGGCAGGGGTTGGCATCCGCTTGACCAGACATTTAAATTCATCAGCAACCCAAACAGCATTAGGTTGATTAGCTGGCGAAAAATCCGGCACTGCAGGACCGGCCTGTACCAGGCCAGATCGGGAGCCCGAACGGGAGTGGTCAGACACTTTCGGCAAGGGAAAACCTAAAACACTGCCAAAAATAGCCTTCCGAATGAAGGTGATGTTTCCTGCTCACGAACAACCTGCTCTGGGGCTCGGCGCACACGACGAACCTTAATAATCACCAGGAGCACAGCAAAAACACACACACGGTGGTACCTCTCGACAACACTTGCCCTGGTATGTCGCTGCCGTGCGAAGGATGGCGCTGATGACGGGAGCATTAGGCCCGCATTCGCAGCTCTGGTAAACCGGGACGCGTTCGAGAAGTGAAATATTTGTGAAGCGAACCCGAGAACTGGAGACTGGACCCCACGGCGAGCAGCCCAAAACTTCGAAAGCCGATTAAGTCTGAAAGCAAATTGAGGTCACTCGGTTGCTGGTGGCCTTCGTGCAACATATTAGAACATGCCATGGCAGGACAGGGCGGCAGCAACAACGAAGGACACCGGCGTATCACAGGCGTGCCACCGTGGGACGAGGCAGCGGACGATGCCAGGGGACGGAATAAATTCCTTGGTAATTGTTTGTTCCAGTTTCGGACTAATGTTTCCGTTCCGTCCGGCCATATGTCAACGTACGGGGCCGCCCGGTGCTGTCATTTTGTCCGCACAACGATCGATTTGTTAATTAAATATTGGGCCCACTCACACGCACACCGTGGCAATTCATGCGAAACAATAGCCCTAGCTCGCGTTTTGTTTCAATTATAAATGCGATTCCCGAGCGATTTAAATATTGCAAATATGCCATTGTGTCGGCGAAAAAATTCGTGGAATTTGGCGGCGATTTGCGAGGCCAACCCGCAAATCTATCGTTCTGTGTTGTTGGTGGTTTTCGCCTAACTTTCACAGTGTCACAGATAAAATTTCACATCTTTGTGTTGAATTATACAGGATGTTTCATCACGTTCCAACCATTTTAGTGTGGAATAACTCCGCTATTTGTCAGTCGATTTTGATAAATTAGCCAGATTCTGAAACTTCAGTCTATGCCGTTTTAGTCATGGATCAATTTACGGTAAAACAACGGGCTGAAATTGTATCGCTCTACATTGAAAAAAAACGTTCAACTTTGTAAATTGAAAAAACTATGCATATCTATTAATGCCTAATTTCTTCTGACCTAATTTTTCTGTCGCAGTTAATTGGGTTAATTTTAAATGTAAACTAATTTAAAACGTAAAAGTAATCCCTTGTTCCTAGATAAACAAAGATGGAATTAAGATAGAATGGGAGATGTAAACTGTAAGCATTCAATGATACTCAAGTTAAAATCAAAAACGAGCAACATTCAATTTTGAACGTTATCTTTTATTAAGTGTGAACAGAGTACGCTTCAATCACACTTAACCACCAGAGAGCATTGCATCGTTAATGAACCCCAAAAACAGGGCGGCAAACTTTTCTCTCGAACCAACACTGAAATTCAACACAATATTATCGTGCAAAACTCAAGCCGATAGCCTTCAACCAGCAATCCGCCGCCGTATAAAAGTTTGACGCTCCCAGTCCAACCGATTGCTGTCCGAAGGGATCGATCCTTTCGCTACCCACACACCGCACTACGGCTGCATCGCTGGAACCCTCCTCCGTCTACGGCCAATACCCCAACACAACACGAAGGAAAAACTAAAATTGCACACTCGAAAATCGCTCGAAGTTCCCGGCCAAGGCGCCCCTGGAGAGCCGTTTCAAATTGATTAAAAACAAACATTGCACCACGACGGTCTCGAAGGTCCCCGATTCTCGGACCTCCTTCGCCGAGCGGGTTCCGGTAGCAAGATAAAGGTATTCAAAGCAGGCCCAAGGTAAGGGCCTACGCCTTCGGGGACCGGTCAAATATCTGGCCAGCGTACACCCCGGGCGTATTTTGCCGGTATGTTTTAAAGTTTGGCTTTGCCGTCCTCGTGTCGTTGCTCCCGCACGTGTTTGCTCTCAACACGCACGCGAAAACGAGGGGGTTTGCGGGATATTGTTTGCCCGGGGCCCTACACCGATAAACAAGCAATGATTTTTCCATTTTGTTTTATTTGGACATTCTTTTCTGTTTCCGTTCATTCCGCTCAACAAACTTTTCGGAGGGTCGTGGCTGGTCGGCGGGAGTCGATCGCACAATCCTTCGGGCAACGGGGTGGGGCGGTGTGTTTAGTTTTGGTCTAGCTTCCTTACGAACCACTTACGCTCGAAGTTCGATTAGCAGAAACTGGTGGGCCCCGAGAATCTTGGCGAGCCCCAGCCAACCCGTTCGCCAGTATCCGGAACTGGTTCAATATTTAACGACGGCCGGCCCACAGCCGGGGCACAGAAATCGAATATTATCCCGCACCAAACTCCCGGCCCGGCCCGGTCGAGAGTCCGTCGAGAGTGTGCCGGCCACGGCCAGAGGTTGACCAACCGATTCGGAGCGATCATCAATTTCCTCGACCATATGCGCGCGCTCCGCCCCTGGCCACGTCCCACTCCCGAAAAGGGGTTGTTGAATAAACAGAGAGAAGTTAGCCGGGATGGTCCGGAGACCAGAACGGTCCCCAGAAGCCCAAGGTGGAGAGCGAGATAACGGCTGGTACCCGGAAAGCCCCCCGGATATCTCTAGGCACCCAAAGTCGGGCCGAAGGGTGGCCTGCATATTCCGAATGATTGAGTGGAACTCCTCCAGCCGTATCAGCATAGGCAGGCAGGGAGTCCACCGCAGTCCTCGACAGGAGGCGCCCAGAGTGGGAGCCCACGGGGTGGCCAGCGCGCCTGTATTTATGCAAATCCCAAATAGGCTCTGGCCAATTTTCATTTCGTGCTGCCAGCCATTTCGGTTTTTTTTCTGCTGCTCGCCCGGGCCTATCGAACGGAATCCGGGACTTTTCCCGGGGCCGAAACATACCGAAAATATGTGATCCACTTTTCGGTGGGCCGCAGCCGCCGGCCGTATTTCGCTGAATCAGTCGTTTGGCCAGGA
This sequence comes from Anopheles cruzii, assembly GCF_943734635.1. Lineage (NCBI taxonomy): Eukaryota > Metazoa > Arthropoda > Insecta > Diptera > Culicidae > Anopheles > Anopheles cruzii. The sequence continues at coordinate 43,252,391 of NC_069145.1, forward strand.
CCAGAGTGGTAGCCGTGCTGATGCGTATCTAGCTTCTACACAGTCGGCTCACCCGGGGTGTTACTCGACCGGTGTCGGATGGCGGTGGCGCCGAAAACTCGATAAGGTTCGATTATCGAGCGGAATGCTGGCCGTGTGTGTTACGGAGGAAGTTCACTTCGAAAACCGTTGCTGGTCAAGCATTTTTCAACTGCCGGATTCGCCCTTTTAGCGCGGCGGCACACTCGGCCAGAAATCTGTGCCATTCGCGGTGTATTGGATCGGATTTTCCCATTGTAAAGCCACCGCACACACCGGGGTGTTGGGCTGTCCACTTTATTTCTATCCCATGTCCAAATTGTACTCCACATTGAGAACGGCATTTTGAACCAAAGTCGAATGGAAAGTGTTTAAAAAATATCAGGCAAATTGAATACGATCGAATAATTAAGAGCATCTTGATTGAATTAAGCTGAAGGACACAGGGACCAGATTAGGAGAGCGCCTGTTCGGCGGCCCACGGTTGCCCGCAGGGCTGGGTGGATTGGCAAATTAAAAGTTTCACGTGGCGTGGCTGAAGAGATCCCGTGTGCCATCGTTTAAATAAGTTACGGGCGGTACCCGTAACGGGTTGGCTAACATATAAACTCGGTCCGGATGCTTTTTAAAGTCGAAGCGGTGTCGTGGCCCTCCGTTTAGCCGGGAGTGACCGAAACTAGATACCGGAAATTGAATAAGCGATTCGAAGGTACCGGAATTCAGCCCACAACGGTCCGCAAAAAAAGGTGAAGCAAAAGAAAAAGGTTTCGCTAAACTTGGGTTAGGTTGCAAAACCTATGCATGGGTCGTCCGTCTATTGGTCGAGTTTTTCGAAATTTGCAACAAAAAAGTATGTAGCTGTGCCATCGGGAAAGAACAATCCCCGGAAGGTGAAGAATGAGAAAAGTTTTTCAATTTTGTATGGCCGGAGGCAGGCCACGTCGTAGTGCTAGAGGCTGCTCCTGCCGATTAGTACCGTGAACCTAACCGGCTGCTGGCGCCATGTGCCGGAGTAGCAAACGGATTTCCAATGCCGGTAAAAGCACGGTTGCTTTACTGAAAACTGATCACTCGTCAATATTGAATGGGAACAATTAACAAAAAGGCCTTTACAATGAGTTAAGACATCGTAATAGGCACGACGAAACTCAGCATAGACTCAGACGAAATTCAGCGACAATTTGACTCTAAATAATACGGAAAATACCCTACATTTTATTTAAACTGCAAAATACTGAAAAAAGGCGTATATTTTCAATAAAAAAAAGTTAACTTTCATAAATACAGCCCAGTCCGTTCCTCTAGTTGTTGATACTACGGTTTCATAGTACAGTTTTGAACATCTGCCACAAAAGAGACAATATTTCAGATTCACCATGCGAATAACTGTATTTACCACATGCCATTTACTAAGAGCTAAGTCACGCAGCTAGCTTGAGTTCGATTCCCGAGACCGGCGTGACAGGGGAATTGACGCACCGCCAACAACCACCACCCGTAAAAACACAACATTACAGTAAACAACAAAGACTAACAATTGTCTCTATTGCAGGCCAAGAGCGTTCGGTTGGTTGTAGTTGCCGTATAAGAAGTGACGTAAATTGCAAAGCTAGCATGACAGAATGGAAACTGTTTTCTGCATGAATGCAATTTGAGTTACGTTACTGGCAGTTACACATTTTGGATGTTACCCAACTGAGCACAGCCAGCCGGACCAAGTTAGTGAAACAGTGACACGAGCGAAATGATGTCCCTTGAAATGGGATACACGTATGAAACTAATTCTTTGCACTGTCAGTGAAGGTAAACCATAACACGTGTCGAAAATTTCCCCAATGAGCCCAATAAATTCAAACGCTCGTTGCCCAAAACCTAGTCTACCACGAATCCTCTTTTTCTCGAAAATCGATACATCATGGTACAAATCGCCCCACACGGTATGCAAAGCGAATGGAGCGTAATGAGCATCGTTTCGTATTATAATTAAAACCGTGCCATTTTAGGGCTGCAGCACATTTCGTCAGTGTTGCTCGCTTGCCGATTAAACTATCGCTCTCTGGCTGGCGCTGGAGCGGCAGGAGCTCGGTTTGGTCGGTGGCACGCAAACATTAAACCCAGCGCATCCTGCACACCATAGCACACACTTCCACTGACGCTCGCCACGCCCGCAACACGCAATCATGACACCGGAAACCGACGCCAAACTTTACCGTTTTGCCAGCTAAACGAGGTTCCGCGCCCGACGAGCGAGTGTCCACTGCAACGATGACAAGAGACGGCAGCAGCTAATGCGACACACACACCGACGGGCAAAAGTATTCACGCAAATGTCACGACCGGACATGTCATGGTCACATGGACAACGAGTGACACTCCATTGAATAGGAAAATTAGCCTCTTCGTCACGTTTTGGACATGGTGGCCAAAATGTAAGGAGATTTTTTAGTTTGAACTTGTTTGTGATTCCGATGGGGACAAATGTTTTTATTCCTAAGTTGGCATCACTTTCCAGATCTTTTGTATACAGTTAACAGGGGAATGTCAAAAGCTGTTCAACAACACAGGTCCATTACATTTTGTGTGCGGAATGAAATTTCTGCTGCCAAAAAGGTTGAAAATGTTGCAGAAAACCTTCGGTGGGCCAGCTCTATCGAAAACAAGGATTTATGAGTGTTTTGCGTTCCGTTTGTTTTGGGTAGTATTAGGAATATTTTAAGTCGTTTTTTTTGCTTATAATTTTTTGCACGCAAAACAACTCAAGGAATTTCTACCTCTAGGTCAGATCCACCAGCAACCACAAGCTTCGATAAATAACTGCAATGAGCGGATACTTTCGACCGACCGTGTAGACCCCGGTGACCTTCGCATCCTGCCATTGCTCTCGCCCTGTTCGATTAGAGAACGACCGCTGCTCTTCAAAATCCCCGAACTCCGATCGAATCGCATAAATAATCATCAGCGGCGTAATCGTTCTGATAGGGCGGATCCACTCCTCTCCCTGTGCCCAGACCGCCTCTTGCCCGGTCGGAAAATGACGGAAATATTTTCACATTTCCCATTTCGCAACACGAACTGGCGGAGCAGCAGCAAATGGTGGTCCTTCACCGGGCTACGAGCCGGAAATCGAGCAAACGATACTTTAGCCTAATTACAGCAGAAACCGGCTTGTAACAGCCGGCGGCCACCAGCGCAGCGCCCGCGCCGGAAGTATTCGGCCACACATTCGAGCACTAATGAGCTCCTTCGGGAGATGGGTTCGAGCCGGAGTAGCCCCACCCGAAAGCCATTTTCGATCGAGAGATTAAAAGCGATTCATCCGTCGATGGCCATCTCGGAGCAAGCTTTTTGGCGACGCGGAACCGAACGAGTGGCGTACCAACGGGGCGGGGTAGGAATAATTTCTCCATTAGCCCAATGGAGACCGGGGCGCAGGGCGAAGAAGTAGTGCCGTACCAGGGAACCATTACGGTTTATTAGGGGGCGACCGGGCACGGAGACGGATTGATGCATTTTCTTGATTGCACTTCGTTTCATGCAAAACAACACTCGTCTCTCGTCCACCCGCCGGAAAGCGGACAGCTAATCCAACCGGAAGCCCTGCCTGCGGGGGGCTTGGGTCGAAGAAAAATGTCCTTCCGCGAACAGCGAACGGACGACGAAGGCGGCGTGTGCTTTGATTTATGGCATTCCCTCAGTTTTGTTCCGGAATAAATATTTACGACCCGTAAAGGGGTCGCATCTTTTGCACGGTTTACCATCAACTCTCGGAAGCAGTCACTTTTAGCCATCTGGATTTACCCCGCCCCATCCGCCCTTCCCCCGGCCCGGCGCTCACCGCTTTGTTCGCCCCTGGCGAGGTTTTGAGTTGAAATAAAAATCAAATAAAAATCCCGTTCCGGATTTCAGCCCGGACCTTATTCGCGCTTTGGTGCACTTTGCTTGCACAACGCTCTCCCGGGATTATGTTTCGTTCGCTCGGCTCGCTTGTCGACCCCCGGGCGATGTGGTGTAATTTTCCAATGATCTACTAAAAGCTTCCAGTAGCAGTGGCTAGCGGGTTGAACGTTTTGGATCCAGCTGTGCCTCGCGCAATGCTCTCCGTTTGGGGAAACAACCTACCGGAAGCTGTATCTTGTTCGGTGCTTTCTATTGTGAATTTATTCTATTTATCGAGGTCGCTGGAGAATTTTCCCAGTACAATAGGCGTCCGTGCGAAATATCTGCAACTCGTAGTGCAAAAAGTAAAGGAAACACTGAGAAAATCATTGTTGTTTACTTCGCTAACGATTTGTTTTTTCATTTTAATGTTTCCATACAATGTCAATTCAATAGCCTTAAAACAAAGGTGGTACTCTCTGATGGTGCGGTTCAAATGATTTTGTTTACTCTTACAACAATTTCGATCATAGTTTTCAGAGATATTGGTTCAGAAACAATGCACGAATAATTTTTAGCACGAAATTAAATAAATCGCTCCTGCATCCATAAGAGCAGTACGACAACCATAAATTTCCCAAACAGTTCTATGAGTGAGGTGTAAGTTCAGTAGTTCTACTTGACTTTGTGAGCAATTACTGTATTGTGTCAGGCTTATAAGCTAAATTTGATTCGATACTGGTCAAAACGGGGAGAAACTCTATGTCAACATGATAATGATAATTGAGTAGCAACTGCAGAATAATCTTATGAAAAACAACCCTAAACACCACCGGATTGACCTTCAAATCCATCGCTACAGAGCTAAACAAACAGCGCTGAGCAACCTGCTTTGTGCGTACAATGGTGAGTAATAATCCTGAAAGCCACTGTGTAACTTTACTTTGTAAGTGTACTCTCTAAGTCCAAAAGCCTGTCGATCGAAACAACAGAAACCCACCAGACGGACGGACTTGAAATCGTGCCAATGTGATATATTGCGCGTGCCCCACTCTTTCCGAGTCATTTTTCCATGGAAAATAAAGCATTTTCCACCCATAAACCCGGCCTACGATCAGTTTGCACCCTCCGCGGACCCCACCGGACACACGCAGCCGGCCGTTGCGTGCTGGATAAGGCTAAGCTGTTGGCGTGGAAACAGCTTGTTCCTTCAGCCTGGCAGGTTGGGGTTGTTAAAATGAAATCTCTCCCGCCGTGGTTCAGTTCGTGGTTCACCTTCGAAGGTACCAACGGGGGACACCTTCTGGCACGCGGAAAAACTTTCTCACTCTCTCTCTCTGTCTGAACCCCATGAACCGTGGAAAATCGTCCATCAACGGCAGTGGCGGATATCGCTTCGTACGCGGCCGTTACGCACGATGAACGCCAAATGTTTGCACACTTCCAAAGAGACTGAGGCCCACGGTCCATGATGTATAGGAATATTTTTCAACATTTGCAAAATTTATGACACCATTCATTTTCGATTTCTAACTTAGTAACGGCCGCCGTCTAAACATGCGACCCAAAAGCGCTCGCCTGGAAGCAACATCGGGGGCTTCTGGTGGTTTCGGATGATAGTATGTTTTTAGTCGCGAATGTATCACATGCAGGTTTCGCTGTAGGAATGCTGAAAATCCTAGCGGACATTTCTTCACTACTGCGTCGGGAATTTCTTTCCTGCGCCGATGAGCTTTTCATTTATTATTATTTTTCCGTCAACGCACAGGTGGTAGAATCTTTGCCTCGATACCACATGGAATACTTTACACGCAATACACGCTAGGAGACGAGAAGGGAGCTGATCGTTAAGCTGCAGTTCGGAAAGGGACTTCTTATGGACATATCGACACCGCCGGACGTGTGTGAGAGGTAATCGTTAGCGCAAACTTTACGCAAGAGTCCCAATCCCGCTGTGCGCCTGGATTACAACGTCGAGCGACGGTGACGACAGCAAGTCCGTTGAGAGTTCTTCGCGTCAGCTGTGCATACAACGCACATCTCCAACTTCGAGTACTGCAGGGATGATACCATCCACAGGGACGCCCGAAAGTATTCGAGCAAAGAAGTTATATCAGTGTATCCGAAATAAAGGTGTGAATGTGCCCAAAACCATAAATGCTAAACTAAAAGTCTAATATGTGTGTGTTTGATTTAAAAATCTTGCCTGTCTTTCTGCTAGTTGATCCTTTTACAAGTAATTTTAGCGTTAAATTTAGACGTCCAAGGTCCGAGGTCAACAGGTTAGTCAAGTTATAGAAAAACAAGCAGCACACTACTTATCTTAAAAGCGTTTCACTCTGTAACGATTACTCAACCTATACCTAGACTTCCTATTCACGACACCCTTGGTTAGATTTATTTATTTTTGACGTTTAGTTACAGCATTTATTGTTGGCGTAGACAAATTGTTTGACACGTCGAATCAACTATTGGAAATAAGGATTATACAAAAAAAATGCAATGCGGGTTCATCACAAAATTGTGGACGGACTCCAAACAAATGGTTAGTTTACTTACTTTCTTAAATCTTAAACTTTTTAGTCTGTGTCATTATTTACCGTGAAACGTTTCGAGTGCGAGACGATGAATTTTTATTTAATCCTTTGTTGCTTTTTTGTTACGTAAGTTTTCCTTTTTTCCAAGTTCCAATACTTCTGACCGAATACCATCGACCGCCAGTGTACATTCTGCTACGGGATCTACACGGGCGATGAAACGTGGGCTCGCTTAGAAGCAAAGCAAATAACGGCGTTGTTTGTCCCGCTCGTTATCTGCAAAACGAATAAACCGCACGCAGCTACGCCAACGTTGGAGGGTTTGCATAAAAACCGGAAGAAGGAGGATTAACCCCCATCAATATCGTACGTACGAAAACGGGGAAAGAAAAATCCCGGCGGAAACCTCAACAATTCCGTCCCCATTCGTCCACCGAAACCCCGGATGCGAATGTAGACCGAAGAAGATGAGCATATTCACATAAACATTCGAGTGAAATTATCCTAAAAATGATTACACTCATCATTTACGGGGAGAAGAAAAAAAACGCATCTTCACAGACACGCACAGGCGAGGCAAAAATAGCCGGCAGGCAGACGCTAACGCTTTGACGCTTCTTGGGAGCTCTCCTCTCTCGGGAGCTATGCAAAAAAGGACGAAAGCACAACATTAGACAGCACAGGAAGCCGAAGCATTAGGAGCGTCTTGATGATCATCGTTTGTGCGGGTCGCTTGACAGCCGATTTGTTGATTACTGTGTTGTGTCCCGTGTTTCCTTGTTTTATGCGATCGGCGGTGTTCGATATTTTGCCATTTCCGGTGTCTTTTCGATATCCCCGTCCCGACCCTACCAACAAACACGGGTTGCGAAACAAATCGACCCAATTAGCCACCACCGCCGCCACGTGTTTGTTTTCCCCTTGGCGCACAGTTATGCTGGTCGAAGACGATGGCGATAGATGGCGATTTTTTTTCCCCCAATTTCGTAGTTGCGTTTCCATTGCCGACGTCGATGACGACGAATGGGAGCAAACCACTCACGATGAAGCATTGGGGCCATCGAAAACCGATTTGGGCTGCTCAAATGCTGTAATCCATTAGTGAGCGAAGGCTCCACGCTCGATATGATAAGATGAGATGATGATAGCAGACCCCCCGTGGCACAAGGTCTCGTGTAAATGGCACCATTATTGTAATGGTTTAAGTATATGAGATGGCATTACGATTCTCCTTCCGAGCCGAGTATGAAACGGTTCTGATACGAAACGGTTGATGGCCGTTACAGGGTACAGGGCCTTTACAGCAGGTAGATTAACAGCCAACACCAAGCTTCAAATTCAAGCGGATTGATATGCCGAAAGGACGCACAACTCGACTGGGTTCAGCTACAGACGTTTTTTGCATTGACCTGCACTTGCCTGTGGATTATTCCACGTTATGCATCACTGCTTCAAAGGGCAGCTGCACTGCGTTTGACAACAATGCATCGAAATATCGAAATTGAATACTGTGAAACTAGGAGACGAAGTAAACATCACGTTGAATAAATGAATAAATAAATGATTTAATAAGCGCCCACAAGCAAGCGAGAAAACATTTGTTCATAAATATGCTGTCGATCTAAATAGAGGCTTAAATAACACAAAATATGCTTTTAGTGTCTTTTCCACCCACTGTATTCACCAGATGTAGGTCTTAACATTTATTTTCAGAAAATAGCTCTCGAGGATAATGTATGGATCCATCAGCGAGATAGGCTAAATGGAAAATTGTTAGAAAAGCGATGGAAAATGGTGACGTAATTTGAAAAAATAACTTTTAACCAGCAACGTGCTATCGGTTGTTCATAAATTGTTCAATATTAACAACACACTAAAAAAGTATGCAAGTATATTATGTTCAATTTATTTATTTGGAGCGATGAAAAAAAAAAAAAAAATGTAGTATGATGACAATACTCTAAAAACTGAATGGTTGTAAAACCAAAGCACAACATAACATCCATCGGCAAACATTGAAACCCTTGTAGGGGACATGAAATAAAATAACGGAACTATTTTAACGTAATTGTTACAGTTGGCGGGAGACGAATCGCATAGTTCCGAATCCAGTCACCAAACAGAACCAAAAGTCCACAACCTGCAGACAGAACATTTAAAGATTTTTAAAATTTAATATTATTATGTTTGAAGAGTTCAACGACGGCGCTTTTGGCGTTGCCGTTAACTGGTGCAGCATTCGGGGCAACACAGTCAGCAGTCGGTGGCGATGTTTGGTGTCGTTTTGAGGAACGGCATGATAGAATAATAAAACTTCGTCCTCTACAAACGCCTCGCCCGGAAGACGGAAAACAAAAAAGAACGGAACAAAATTTGTGTTTTTCCACTCGCCTTCCGAGGCATCAAACCCCGTCGGCTTCATCGTCGGCAGCCGCGACGGTGGCGCAGGCAGCGGATAAGTGTACTTATTTACTTTCGGTGTCGTCGTGTTTACGTTGCGAAAGAGTCTTCGTTGAATTTACATTTCATCAGCGCTGCGCGGAAGAATTTATACGCGTATATGCTTCGGTGCCAAAAAATGTATGTTTTATGATGCTATGTTGGTGTACAGACACACACACACACACACACTTCTCACATGCCGCGGTGTCGGGCTGCCTTGGCACAAGAACTAGGCAACGGCGGCAGAAATAATTGTTTGTTCCGTCCTCTTTTCTCATAAGCGCACCCTCGGGGAACTTCGATGCTTCCAAAACGATCCTGCGGATGCTGGGGGGTCGTGCGGGGGAAAGAAAGGCTTTTGAAGAGGGATGGCATGTGTGTCCTGCCCTTGGGGCTGTTGAGAAACTTTCCCTACGGAGCTCTAAGCCGTATGTATTTCACTCCAATTCTAACAACCGACTCGCACTCCTTCCAGACGATGAATATGGCCCAGGCGAAAGTATAATTAAGTTCATATTCTACAATAACCACACTGAACCACAACAACCGGACGATCAAACGAAGCTTAAATCATATCCCAATGATATCCGATTTGCATGCATCGTCATTCCGGTCCGATGGAAATGAAATTTTCTCATCCGCACAAAAGCTTTTACAATAAATTTGCAATGTTGCAAATTGAATTGAATTGAAACGTGTAATCTCTGTAATATAATCTGACGATAGGACCTAGCAAAACAACGGTTCACAGAGCTTCAGATCACTCTTCAGCATAAGATTATAAGTGATTCACATTGCTTTATTCCTTAATATGAATGAACTGAAGCTAAATATTGTAACACTTACACCCACCATGCAGACAGGCAATTGAAATTGTAGAAAGCTTTAACAAACGGAAACTTCCAATCGAGTATCCGTAGACAGAAACGGACACTGAAGCCAAACGCGTAGTCTCCAGGAGTCGGCAGAGATCAAACTGGAGCAACCAATGTGCGCTTCAACCGATTCAATGGACCCCAACTAACAAACTTGGTCCACCGGTTATCTCAGGCGATCTCAAACAATTTGCCCAACTTGCATCGTTTTCTGACAAACTGTAACGTTAGCGGAAGGGCTCTCTCGGTTTCAGCGACTAACCCCGTGGACAAACTTCCGCCGAAGTGTTCCGATTTCGTACCAATAATTAACCGGGGCAAGACCAGGGCCAGGATTCGGAAAATCCAAATGGCCCGAGAGTCGCTGGGCGCCGCTCGTGGCCAGCTGCATTCCAAAGTGGAAACCGTTTTAGGTTTCGCCTTACGAAAACAAAAAGAAAACAGAAACTTTCGACACAATCTTCGTACACCCAGCTCGTACAGCCTGCGGGCCCGCCGGAAAATACTGTGAGCGCCAGAGGACACCAAGATCAGCGAGGTAGTAAATGCCGGTATGAAATAGAAAGTTATTATCGAACACCGTAGGATGTTCCCCGAACTTCGATTCCGCTTTGAGCACAAGATTACTAAAGTTCGGTTTTCGGTGAACGCCCTGGCCGGCAGGCAATCGGTTATCTACGGCCGACAACAACCAGGGGCTGCTGCGCCGTTTTCTTGACGGGCTGGTGGTGTGGCTGCGTACCAGAGCCATGTTCTTATTTCTCACCATCTCGTCCCCTTTGGTGTTGTCGGTTTGGCACGAAACAAGCACACGACCGACGCGGGTCGAATCGGTTCGGAAGATTTCTCAACTTTGCCCACTGACGGATTAACTCCTACTGGGGAGGTGTAGCGGAGAAAGGATACCAAGCCGGGTTTCCCCGAAATGCCATCGAATAGATATGTTATGAACTTTAACTTATTCCTGAGAGTGCTGGAATTTGGAGTTCAATTTTTGTTCGACCCTCTTGTCAGTTTCATTTGCAGATAAACAAAAACACCCGAGAGCACCGGTTTTTGGGGGTCACCTTCAACCCACACCATCGGCCGAAGCGATCGCTTTAACGCTGTGGTCTTTAGAGCTCTACTTACCTTTTACTTTGCAAACATCGACTTTTTCATCGCTCTCATCGTTGCAATCGTCCTCGCCGTCGCACACGAAGCTGATGTGTATGCATTGTCCGTTTCCGCAACGAAAGTGTCGTTCCCCACACTTTAGCGTCATATTAACTGGAACGATAACGATAGGGCAACATTAGTAGTAGAACACGATAAGGCACTGTTTAGCATACAGCAATGGGCAAGAATATTCTTTTGACGTTTGACATTAGATGAATCTAATCGTGAATCTTTCCCGAAATTCCCCTTTCAGAATTCGACGTTCAAAACGATGGCGATCGGTGGATACCGATTTCGAACCGACCTGTGATACTTCACCCGGAACAGCTACAACTGGCAGGACTTTTGGGATGACATATCGCGCCACGTTCGCGCCAAAAACAAATGGCGACCCTGATATAGACAGGAAGTGAGTGTACACTCCACATCCCAACGTTTTGCTGCAGGCAGTCCAAAATATTTCTACATCGTAGTGAACGGAAGAACCCGAAACCGATACACAGTTGGCGGCAGTAGATCCGGCGCGGTCATCAGTGTATCTTTCATTTCCGCGCAATAAACAATGTTGATGATGCGTGTTCCGTTTTCCGTTTTTATGTACACTTCCCTCTTTTTGATAGCATAACGCACCCCGTTTTGAATAACATTAGATCCCGAGCCGGGTGGTCCGAAAGGTCTGGAAGAAAAATTATTTCTAGACACGTACAAAATTAACAACGAATCGAACAGCGAACGTAGCCGTTCTTGGGTCCCTTTGGTTGTCGATGGATCGTCGTCGCTCTGGTCACCCGATCACCCGTTCCATCGGGACGTTGTTTGCGTTGGGTAAGATACGGTGTTGCTCCCGCGAAATGTTTTCCGTTGAGAGCCGATTTCCCACGGGTGGCTTTGTTTCCCGAGCGTCAGTTACAGTGTGGGTTTGGTCCTGACCATTTCTGGCGAGTGTCCTCTCAACTAGAATCCCACGTAAACTCAATCACTTGGCATTCAAAATCTCGCAGAGCGGTAGCCCAGAAAGGTTTTTCAGAATACTAAATACATTATACAATTCGATCAAGATGTATACACTTTGAACCATATCAAGATCGACTTAATAGCGTACCTATTTTGGTTGTTTTACCTCTGCTAATACATCACCATTACCGGTGATTATCTCGCTAAGGTTGTTCCATGGTTCATTCATATCCGTTAGATTTCATTTCAGTTTATGATATTTGTCCAAAAGAAGCAGTCACGAATGGCACATTTGAAGCAATTGGTTTCGGCCGGACTAGGTATAGCGCTAGTTGTGATACTGTCATCACAAGCCGTTTTCGGCAAAAAGGTAACGTATTACAACTGCAACACTGTACTTTGCATCACATCACGTTTCACGTTGTTCGTCCAACACAGAGCATAAGAGTAAAACGATTTGTGTGCTACGGAATGCCCTATCCTGTGACGCAGCTACACGAGTGCTCACTCGAAACACCGCGTCAAGGGCCACAGTATGCAACGCTAATTTTTACGACTACGACAACAGTGCAACGCGTTTTCGTCGATGTGGATGTCTACACGCAGTATCAAAGCTCGCGAGCGCTGTTGTTTAGTGACAAAATCGATTATTGTGATTTTTTAAAAAACACAGCGTCGCAGGTGAACACCGTCGGCGAAGTGATTTACGAGCTTGCGATGAGGAAGTTCCCTCAAGCAGTGTTACCATGCCCAGTGCACGGTACATCCAACATTACTAAGACAACGCTCGACGAGACTATAATTCCGGAGATCATTCCGCTGGGAACGTACCACGCAAACTTCCGGATGTACAACAAGCGCAATCAGACGTTGATCGCCTGGCGGGCCGACTTTACCATTTCGGGTGTTTCCATATTCAACCAAACACTGGCACTATTTGGGTAGAGAAGAAAATATCCGGCAATAAAGTATAGCGTGATATGATATGCAGCTGCTACCACTCAGCACTACAGTTATCTGTTTACTATAGTACTTTAATCAATCAAATGTGTAATAACAGAAACTAACATGAAGTAACCGAAAGCATTAGTAACATACAATAGAGGATACAAACTACCAAAATTTAATGCTTATTGGTTATTTTTATCTTTATTTAGTTATGATTATCCCAAATTGAAACTGTGTTGAAACCATGAACTCCCCCTGGCGAAACTAAAGATGCACTTCATAATTAGTAATGATAATTAGATGTAACATAGTAAAATAGTTCGCCTTTCTCGTAGTGCTTTGGTACCTTACTTTTTAAAATTACATCTGTAGTTCAGATGATGTCTGGTGCACTCCAGTGTGTTACATTTGCCCAGATGTTTGGTTCATGATGGTTTTCTACTCGTTTTGCCGAATATTTTAAACATTAGATTGACGCTTCATGCGGTATGCGGTGCCACGTGCTATAGGCAAATAATTTGTCTTCATTTATTTGTATCATCCTCTACATATGAAAGCAAGTCAAAATTTTTCAACACACACCAGCTATGTTTACAAACATCTACTACTGATCCCTTGTTAGCCATACATGTTACCATCATATTTGATAAGCACTAATTGCATATAACTACTTCTAACAGCCAAACAATTGATGCAACAATTACTGCATAGGAACATTAACATTCACATAGTAAATTGGTCTCTTTCTGAGTACATCATTAAGTAGATCAACTCCTACCATCTACCCCATTTGGTAGATAATTAGTTAAAAGCCCAAACAAACCAATCGTTGACCCGACAGCATCTCCCAGAGGTCTAATTTTGCCCTCAAATGGTCATTCCAATGCGCTCAAGTATTAAAATTCCTATGAAAACCTGTAGCTAGGAGACCCTGCCACACACTTTGTGGACTTTGGTGTGGTTTATTGAATTTTAAAGCTCATCCGCGCGACATCGCACCGATGCTACCCCGATGGGTAGGTCTGAATTCTTGAGTCAATGTGAACCCCACATCAATTGCACTCTTAAATGAAGGCTTCGTAAGAGTAAACTTGAGACTTCATACCATGGACCAGACCTTATATGGGGCTCAACGAACGACCCTCGCATACACGAGCGGCGTCTCAAGCTGGCACCCTCAATGCAGATACTACTATCCACTGGTAATAAACAACTTAACAGAGGACCACCCCCAAAAAGGTAAACGACCAAAAACTGTTCCCACCCACACACACGCACATTGTCCATCATAAAATCGGACAAATTAGTGCCACGTCAAGTACCGAGTCTCCGGCCCCGTATGCGTCAGCCAACGGAACGCCCTACTCAAAGATGACAGCGGGACGATGCCTGCGCCTTTCCCGGGTGCCCCCAGAGGATGGCCACGTTAGGCGGGTTCCATCATTAAAATCAAATTAGGAGCGCGCCGGGCCGGCAAGGGTACCCTCTAACTTACTAGCTTACTCGCTTTTGGCTGCGAGGAGGTACTGGGCGAACATTTTTGGCCAAACAACCGTCGGCGCGATCGGTTTCTAGCGTCTTGGGAAAAGTTCAACTCCTGCCGGGGGCAACCCCTGTCCAGGGGCTCTCGCTCTCTGGGAAACTTTCACGCTCGGTCCCACGCGGTCGATCCGTGCGCAGTTCGTCTTGCACAAGCCACCTTGTGATGGCCGATGTGAAGGAGTGTCATTATGCCGGTCACGTCGACCATCGAGCGCAGCTAGCCACACACAAAAAAGTCCTGCCGTAAGCCAACGAGGCCATTTCCACGCTCCGAACAACAAGAAGAAACAACGCCAGAGCAAAGTTGATGGAAAAAGGAAAAACGCGACACACGAATGATGGTGTATTAGCAAAATGCAGTGGTAATTTTCCACTTAACTTACTAAAACAACCCCGAGGCCCCCGGCAGCCACGGAGTGTCGGGTATCAGGTGGGTGGCAGCTGGACCTGGGGTCTATTTTCTACGTTGTGGGTGCGCAAAATGGTGTGCGGTTAAAGTTTTGGCACTGGCTTACGACCCGACTCCAAGGACTCAGAACATGACTATAGCTGCACTGGTCTCGCGGCGATGAGTTTCAGACTCTGTGTGCAAAAGGAAAGTTTCCTAACCGCTCGGTTTCCCTACTACTTTCCACCAACGCCATCGGACCCACTGCCACCGGCCGCCAGCAGGAAGACCGTGGGAATAGAATTCAATTATGAAAATTTATCTTTACGATTCCCACCAACTAACCGTGGCCACAACACGCGCTGCGCTCGCAGGATGAGGAGTTTCCGAACTGGGATCCGTGTACCATTTCTTCCTCGGAGAACCATTTGGTGTTTCTGGGAGCGATCTCCGCGTTTCCTCCGAATTTGGCACAGATTAAAGCGTACCGGGGAACGTACGTCGTCGGCCGCCGACGATGGTGGGCGGTTGAAAAATGAATTGGAAACCACGGATAAATGAATCCGTTTTCCGCCTTTCGAGAGGCTCGAGAGTCATAGAGTCCCGAAGATTTGCCTACAACAGGCGATCGGGCATCATCCACAACGAGTTCCAAGCGAGTTGGGGCGAGATGCCGTTATCGTGAGGCTTCTCCACCCCAAGACACTGGAATCCGACGGCTCAAGTCTAGTTGGAGATCTAATGAGTGCTGGTCCGGATGCCCAACCGACACACACCGTTCCATGCGGTGTGCGGTTTTTCGTTCACCAAACAAACTGTATCCATTGCCAGGAGCACAACAGTACTACTACACGGAAAATATTATAAACAGCCCTTTGCAGTGGAGCTGATGAATAACTCTGAGGCGTGGACCGAAAGCTCTTGGCCACGTGGATTGGGCGCTAGCACCGAAATACACGGGCACTTCAAATGAGCCCAACACATAAACCCCTGCTCATGTGGTTCCGCTTGGGAAAGACTTTCGTTTCCAAGAAGCAGATCCACACAACGAGGCAGATGGCGAGGACTTCGGGGACGGAATCCGGGACCTAGGTTATATCTGCCGGAGGCTTTGCTAATGTTTCCCCACGTAATCATGGCACGTCAGACACAAAAGTTGCTCGATTAACGCGTCCCCAAGACTACGCGGACGCGCACCCGCGCCTTGTCCGCAGTGTTGTGGCAATCCCTACCCGTGCCAAAAATTTCAGGCCTCGGCGTAAAACTCGAGGAATTCGTCTTTCGCATAGTCGCACGGACGAATGCTTACGGTTACCGAAAGTGTATCCGGTGTACTTCGGGGGGGTTCGGCTCCCTACGAAAATAGGCTCTTCTCGTGTGTGGAACGAAGTCCCCATGCGTATTCAGCAGGGCTTTTGGGACAACTGCAAGGATGGAAAATACACACGCGACACCCTTAAACACGTAACCCAACCACAATCCTTGCTAGGCAGGGCAGGTAAAACCAGTAGAGGGCTGCTTTTGGCGCTCTCAAACCGGATCCATACCCCGAATCGCTCTATCTGATGACTGCCCGCCCGCCTATCGACAATATTGTTATTGCTTTACCAAACAAACAGATCCCTTCTGAACATTTAGGACCCACTGCGTACCTCCGCCAAACTAGGGTCTAGGTCTAGGATCATGTACCCTTTCAATTATTTCCATTATTTCAATGAATTCCACTCACTCTGCTGGTGCCCTCTCCCGAGTCCTAACAAACTACACCACACACACACACACACACACACACCTTTCTCTTTCTATCTCTCGTTCCGCTCAATAGACTTTCGAAAGAGCCCACTCGTGGGCAAACGGCCCCAATCCGCATCCGCACCTGCACAAGTTCCGGCGTCTCGTCGACGGTTTCGAACCAAATGTTTGCTCGACGAGCTATTCCATAATTAATGATGGAACAAATTTGTTTGTCGAAGACGCGTAACAATAACACCGCAGAGCCAGGACGAGCTAGGCAGAGCACCGCCGCGGTCTGTTTCCGCACTTAGTACACTTGTTAAACATTCGGAAAAAGCATTCGGTCCGGGAACCGGGACCAACTGCTTCCGGAAAAGCCACGCGGAGAGGCGAAGAAGCTGCTGCTCGACTTCGACTTTGACGAGTCGTCCGACGACGACGCCGACGAGGAGGCAAAACATAACCTCAACTTCGGTCAACCTGTTTTTCCAGCGTGTGCGTGGCTTGGCAGAGCGATGGTAACAAGCAAAATACACCCATTTATCACGCTGTGACGCGGTGTGCAAATGGCAATCAAACAACAGCCAACGAACCATCCATTTCAGTTTTTCCGGCCACGCGGCCAGCGAACCAACCCGGGGCAAAGCGATTGCCTATTCAGTTGATGCCGAGCGGAAAAGATTATTCTGTGAATTCCACGCGGTACGGGCACAGGCGCAGCAACCACTTGGCAGTAACCGCGACTAGAACGGCCACCGTTCAGGATGATAATTTCCGTTGGCTTTTAGCGCGAAACGTTCGCGCCCGGCTGAATCTGTGTAGGAGTTCCGGAGAGCAGCTTTCGCAATTATACCGTAGCCCGCACCGCGCACGTGGCACGACGCTCCATTACGCGACCGAACCTTCGCACGGCCTCTGCGGGTGTACTCGCCCCCCGCGGGAGGCTTTGGCCTTTTTTGTGGTAATTGGAACGATATCATGTTAATGAGAATCGGAATTCGAACACCGTTCGTGATCGTCTGCGGATTGATAAATTTAGCAACGAAACCAGTCGAGCCTCCTCCTATTGTATGTCGCTTTACGGCGAAAGCTTTGTAGGTTACAACGTTATTCTATTGTAAACGGTGTTCCCTAATCTAGCCCATCCAGTTGGCTCGCTTCACGACACTAACCAATTTTTGTATTACATTTCGGTTTGCGAGGAGGTGACATTGGCAAAACAGGTACACATCTTACCATGAGCTACTCTTTACATCTAGCCTGTATTATTTACATTTACCATATTACAGCATAAAGCTAGAGATTTCTCCTTTTGACATAAAATTTAAAAAAATCATATACCCATAAAAGAAACGTTTGCTTTACTTAAATCTATATTAGTTCAGACAAGAAAAATAAAATGGCTTAGCGTGAGATTAGATATTTTTTATGAAAATCATCCAAATTCAAAAGTAACAACATTTCATACATTAGCAGATTACAAGATTGATGAAGGGACATTTTATTGCAGCGTGTTCGCCACTTTTTAAACAACCTAGCACAGTGAAGGAAAATGATAAATTACAGAAGCGTTAAGAACAGAAACTTAAGAAGTAAATGTGTGACCTTTCGAGGGCGTTTCTCGCATCTCGGCTCTTCAGTTGCATAGAGTTGAGGACGATAAACGCTGCTAGCATCCCATTCATGCTGCAATATTGCGCACATGAACATCGCAATGTTTGCACAAACCGAGATGTCCTTGCAGGGGACTCACTGAGTAACTCATTAGCACACGCACGGCACACTTGGCGTTGCTTACAGCGCTGTCGTTAAACAAAAGTCCCAAAGCAACGATCACACGTGGACCAAGAACAAGAGAGTCGGAAGAACCATATTGTTTTCGAAGCCTTCACGAAACGAGATAAAGCAGCCCCGTTGCGGGAAATGAATGCATTCCGGAAGAAAGGGTAGTGCATTTAGTGGACCATTTATTTGGTGTCCATTTCCGTCGGTGCGGCCTCCCTTTTATCGCTTATTCTATGTTTGTGTGTCTGCATCGTGCATTTCTCCCCGTTTCTACTTTCACCATTCTCGGCGGTCTCGAAACAGCATAACCCAAGATGACAGTACGGGAGAAGCTACTAAAGCGTACGTCGCCGGCTCGAAAGAGCGATTCCGGCGCGTAAAGTTCGTGATTTATGGTGCCACGGTCACAAAAATCCTCCACCCGTGCGCGCACTAGATTCGTTTGCCCGTGCATTTGGTCGTCTCTTCTTTTTTGTCCGTCGTGCCGGTCGTCTACTTTCCGAGCAATGTTTATCATGAATTGCAATCTCGAGACGGAACACAGCCAACTGACACATGCCGCTGGTGTACTATGTGGCAGGCGGTGGAAATTTTCCGGAGGGCAGCAAAAATCCACGCGAAAAAAGAGAAGATTTCACGGTGGAAATGATTAAACGGTGCCATGTGTGTGAATTATGGAATTGTTTGCAGCAGCAAAAAAAGCTAGAAAATATTGCCGGCCAACACAGCATCCGCAAAAAGCTAATGAACAATTCAATTTATTAGAGGAAAGAAAGCGTCCGAATGGCGTGTAAAAAATGAGCTTGACACTAACTAGTCCTGCCACCAGCTTTCATTGTTTTCTGACATGCATGTTCCTCAGTGATCTGGTTCACACAACATCCCAATTGAACCAAAGTCTGCGTACTTCTATCGAATTGAGAGGCACTGAGCTAAAAGCACAGATAAATGTGACTGGTTTGCGCTTGCTGGAAATTATGACAGGATCAAAGCAAAAGATCAACTTTACATGGAGTTCGTCGTTTCCTTCGACTTCCCTCGAAAGAAATCGAGCTACATCGCAGAATAAAGCGTCACGTCGCCCCATTTCGCCATTCGTGTGATAAGTGTTTACCTAGGTAAGTGCTCAGCAAATGAACAGACAAACTTCAAACGGACGTACAAATGAAGTGTAAACGATGAATGGTGCCTATTTGTTTGATTTATTTTTCAAACGGTTCCAATTTATACCGATCCTCGTTGCGCCGGCGGCGAAAGAGTTACGCGCCTGCCGTGAACGGTGCACGCTGCCGCCAAAGAAGCAGAAAATAAATTTCCGAATTATTCTCACGCCAAAGCTCGCGCGCAGATAGCACGCTCCTGCACAACTTCTGGCAAAAAATATTGCGTGCTTTGAATTGCCGAGACGGTCATGTTTGTTTTGGACGCTGAGAGGCGCTTTACGAGTGCGAAAACAAGCGACCCTCTTGAGGATACGTCAAGATGGCTCGGTCTCTGGACAACACTCAGACGGCTACGGCTGTAGTACAAGTCGCTGGCAGAACGATACGCCAAGCTGGTAGTTATATCGAAATTTATGACCGACCGTGTCGAAAACTGTCAGTCGAAGATAACATACCGTTAATTGACCAGAGAGCAGGAAAAATGCTAAACACCGTCCGAAACGCTCAGAGGCGAGAAGAAAATGAAACTCACATCTGCAAAACCATACTGCTGCCAGATTTCTTATGCGAGGCTTTCGTCTTTAAACCGTCGAGCCTCAAAAGCCTGAACATGAATGTTTAAAGGGAATTTGAAGCAAAAAACGTTACACCAAAACTCAACAGTAATCGTTTAAAAAATTTCACTCTTCTATTAGCTCAATACTGCTATCCGACATTGTCGACTTCCAGGTTGTACCTTCGCACCATTTTTTTCCTGAACCATCTTCTCCACCAACCACCACCTCCAAGAAACCATCTTCTAAAATTTCCAATTAAAACTTCTTACTAACAAATTGCTCGATAATTGTCCGACCCACCCCGGGCAGCAAGTGCTTAAAACGACATCGACCCATATCCTGCCATTTTTTTCTTCTTTCGTCCCATAAAAGCTCAAGCTTTCGGGTTGTATCGCTTTATAATAAAAAAAACTTTGTAACGGCGCAGTTCAAACTAATTATCCTGAAGCACTCGGACGGCCGATTGAGGGAAGAGGAAAATGTAAGTAACATCCTGATACCGTTGTCGCCCTTTCGAAGGACGAAGAAGCGATCAAATCACCAAATATAGAAACCGGTAAATACAAAAAAAAAAGTGCAAACGACACCATAAAATGGATGGAAAAGGGAAATATATCTCCCGGAAACCCTCACAAAAAGTGTCAAAAGTGTTGAACTAAAGCTGGTTTATGATTGCCACAAACATCCAACCGCCATCAACAGCACTTTCAAGCAAAAGTACCATTTCTAGGAAAAATGGTAAGCAGTCTTGTTGCTTGTTTGGTACATTTTTGCGTGTTTGGTTTTAACGAAAACATAACTTCTTAAAGCTCTGAGTGGGATAAAGACAAAGAAAGTGTTTGTCAATTGCTTAGTGAAAAAAAGTAGCTTAACAAATTAATTTAAACATTTTAGTAGGTAAGTCATTTTTCGAGTAGTATCTAACGGTTTTCCAAATTATATTATAAGTCTACAAGAACTGTTTTTTTTTCCTTTTGTAAAAGATTTCATGGAAAATAGCCTGAATCTTAGCAACACGCCAAATTGAACATAAAACGGAGCGTGGTCCTAGCACGATAAGAATGTTGATTATGTTTATGGTTTTTTTATTGCTGAAATCGGCCTAGCGCAATGATTGATCTTGATAAATGGAAGCGCCTAAGTGATGTCGCCTAGTTCCCCTTCAATGAAAACTAATTCAGTCACTACTTAAGCTAGTACAATTTGATTTAATCGGCCAATGTGATAAACTGTAAGTTGGAATATTTTCTTCATGTCTACTTTTACTTTTTTGGCTCGTAATTGTACAGTCAACATTATTTGATGAAAAAGAGTGTTCATTTTATTGCTAGCAAATGTTAAGCATGCAGCTCCGACCAGTTAAATCAAAATTTACGACAATTCCAGTTACTGACAATTCACAAATAGTAAACAATTTTTTAATTTCGTAACTACACATTTTTACAATTCCTCCAGTTGCTCGAAATGTTGTTTCCTATCCTTTTCAAAGCTACAGCTAAATGTATAGTCATAACTCACAGCATCGAGCATTGCGCGTTTGACAGCAAAACCTGTTAATCACTTGACAGTAAAAACTGGTCAAAGAAAGATCGCAAAGATGTAAAGTAAGTATAAATAGTTATAGCATCGAACTACGCTTTGAAAAATATCAAACTAATAAAATAGGGATTTGGAAAAATTAATATAACATGTTGTTTTCATGCATTTTCAGTTAAACTACCTATATTACTGTTATACATTTTTCAACCAGCGAGTGTGCTACTCGAACTGTTATACCGACTGTCATGGCTGCTGCTGTCAAATCCACAGCGCATAAACAAAGCCCATTGCAACGGCCTGCTACCCATTGATCACTTACGAAAAACTTGGCCCTGTGTGTTTTAGCTCCACTTTTTCGCACATTTATTTGTGAAAGCAGCGTTCTCATCATCCGGGGACCATTTACTCAAATCTGTGCTCGAACCTTTGGCAAAATATCATTGTTGTCGTTGAAGCAAAGCTAAAATTCGCAGAACACACGAAAGTTACAGTGCGCAGAAGCCTCCACCTCTAGTTACAATAATGGCTCTTAATCCGAATTATGAAGACATCGGCAAAACTTTCATCACGCAATACTACGCTCTGTTTGATGATCCCGCCAACCGGCCTGGACTGGTGAATTTGTACAACGTAAGATACGATTCGTTTGGCACGGACATCCCGGCAACCTCATAAACGGTCATAACCTCACAAAGCACATCTTTCAGCGAAAGCTTCACAGTAATTCCTCGTCATTCGTTTCAATTATTCATACCGTTTATCCTTCCATGTATCGTTGCTAGGCAGAATTATCCTTCATGACGTTTGAAGGACAACAAATCCAAGGTGCTGCCAAAATTTTGGAAAAAATTCAGGTAAATGAACGCCACTTTTCTTTATGACTGCAAACGGTTGTAACCTGTGCTCGGCATATTTTTTCTCTCACATATTCTGCTGTAGGGTCTCGCATTCCAGAAGATTCAACGTGTATTGACGGCAGTCGATAGTCAGCCAATGTTTGACGGAAGCATTCTGATCAATGTACTTGGCCGGCTACAAGTAAGTGATAATAAAACCTATATGATGTGTAAAAACCGTAGATTGCAAAAACCGGCAAAGCTGAAAATGTTTCGCTTTTTACTTTCAGTGCGACGATGATCCGCCCCATGCATACTCACAAACATTTGTGCTGAAACCCACCGGAACTTCGTTTTTCTGTGCCCATGATATGTTTCGTTTGAACATTCACAACTCTGCTTAAAATTGATCACATATCGAGGTGTAAAGCTTGTTATCGCGCATTCCATTTTTTCAAAGCACAGCTGATGCTACCTACTATTTGCAAAAAATATATAGACAAAACTGTTGTAAATCTTGCTTATAATGCATCAGTAATGTTTTGAAAAGAAATAAAAGAAAAAAAATTTCGAATTAAATAAACCTAACCTAGAAATCCCGCATTTTCTAGTATTGAAAGAGTACCGACTTCAGGAAGAAGGGAAGGCCTAGGGTGACGCAGTTCGTGGAACAGTAGTTTCTTTCTAACGATGTTTGGTTATATTATAATAATGGTGTCCCTTGGCATCATACTGTGTGGGTTCCCTTTTCTTTTTCATAAAGTAGTTTATACACGGCAGCATGAAGGAATTACTGGAACTCCGAACTGCAATCGAGAACGCAATTTATCAATTTAGAACTTGAAATTGATAAATATCACCACTGCAATGTGCTACAATGTGAGCTGCAAAACCGAGTCGAGAATGTGGCGAAACAGGGAAAGGATGAACCAAGAGAACCAAACGTTCTTTAAAAAACCCTTTCCTTCCTTGACCACAAACCCGCCGCTGCTATTTGGCGGTCTTGTTATTTATTCGTGTATTGCAAACCATTTCCGCTTCTTTTCTCCTATTGCTTTCGTTTGATCAAAACAGTGGCCGTACACACACACAGCGCTCACCGCCTTTCAATAAACTCACGACTCTGCCTTCGAGAAGCTGTCGCGACTTGCCTTGCGGCACTCTGCTAAAACAACCGTAACACCTCATTTAGCCACGCCATTTGTGCCGGTAAGTAACACAATTAAACAAACTGTCAGTAGTGAGAAAAGCATTTTCTTTCCAGCCAAAGTGGGTCAACGAGAAGAAGAAGAAACGTTTGCCCTTCATTAAGTGTCGCTGCTGTGCTACGACAGTGGCGGAAAACTCAACAACGAAGTGCACCGCCCTTGGATCGAGTGATTTCTGTTTTCATTTTCCTCGCACCCGGATCCGCACCAGCGGACAGTATTAGGGTGGATGAAAGGGGCAGAACAGCCACCAAATGCTGAAGGTAAAGAAAAACCAAACAAACAAAAAACTACATTAAGTATTCTCTTATCCTTTAAAACGATGCCGAGAGTCGTGGCCGAGCACAATGCAAAGAATTAAGCCTTGCGCGTCCCCGGAGGCATTTGACAATTAATTTCCTTTCTACCAAAAAGTAACGTGTGGGGAGGGCGAAGAAGGCAATGGAGGAAACGAAAAAAAACTGCGAACCACCGACCGGCACAGAATATACGGTTTTAAATCTTTCCGGTTTTTCCACGGCCCCAAATCCATCGGCTGGCCCAGCCTGTTTTATTCCGGCCAGATTTCGTCCCAAGACGTCCCTAAGCCATGGACCGCCGCTGCTGCCGCCGGTGATACCACTAATCTTTGAAAGCTTTTCACTTCGTTCGTTTCCGCATGCAGCCGTACCGAATGGAAAAGCGTATTTCGGGAGGATTGGGTTTTGATTAAATTCTTGTACCGTATTCGACGTGCCAATGAAATCAAGTTGAGGATAATTGTTTTAAATGCTCACAAGCACCACAGGAACGAAATGGGTTTGTCCAGGGCAAAAAACAGGAAAAAAGTTGAAAATTCGTGACTTGATAGGACCGCTAGTAAAGTGCTACACGGCACGGGAGAGCGAGAGCCGACGCGAGAGATTTAAACGATTTCGTCCGGTGACTGCTAATCAAACAAGATTTTTTCTCCTTTGCCAGAGGACCTACTTCATCGGCCGCTATCGGCTATAAGATCCGGGATTCACGGTGAAGCCTGGGGGCTCATCTAAATTATTCTAAGCCTCCGCAAGCACAGCGGAAAATTCCAACAAGCACCACACAATACAATGCTGATAAGGATTTCACGCCTTTGCTCCCACCTTGCAGCAGTTCCCGATTGCGCGCATTTTTGCTACGTTAAAAGATTTATGTTGGAGCTCATGGCGTCGTTGTCAACATAATTTTGGTTGGCTTCCGCTGAAGGGATAAACGTTAATGAAAATGAAACGACGAATATACGAATAAATTTGTAGATCGTTTTTCGTCGGGCAGCAGCTTCCAGCTCTGCTCAGCATGGGCAAAATCGTTTCGGAGGTTTCGTCTGAAACTGGAACAGGCCAAAAAAC
Organism: Anopheles cruzii; assembly: GCF_943734635.1. NCBI lineage: Eukaryota > Metazoa > Arthropoda > Insecta > Diptera > Culicidae > Anopheles > Anopheles cruzii. The sequence goes on from NC_069145.1 coordinate 43,277,318, forward strand.
GACAGAGCATGTCCAAGTGAATTTAATCAATCAACTCAAACAACGATGAAGGTTAGTTGGGATGGCTAACGGAGTGGTTTGCAATGCACAAAATGCAGCCACTTATTCCAATACCAACAGGGCTGAGTTAATTAAGCAGCTTTACATGCCACGCGGTGTTACATGTTCCGTCTGTTTCGAGTTGACGGGGTTGAAAATAGCTTCGTACCGGCGGTTAGTTATAACAGAATTTCGTTCGCTTCTCAGACAGGTGTTAGTGTAGAACTCATTGTGAAACTTCGCTCGGTGTAAATTATACCATTCTGATTTATTTTGTTTTCTGTAAGAATTCTTCTTTTAATGATTTGATAGAATGCGACGCTAAATCATATTATCTCCATCTCTGTAAAGACAAAATCGTGCTATTCCGTTTCTTTTTGCTCACAAACTGTTATAGCTTATGCAAACCAGAAGCGGCAACGAACGTAGCGAATGAAAACTTTTGAGGGAATTAAAAAAATACCATAAAAATTTCCCATTGCTTTTCTTACGAATTGAGTTGTCGCGTACACTTGTCGATAGAATATTATTTAAGCCGGTACGGAAAGTGATACGCATTCTAGGAACGACGGGGAATAAAAGAAAATCCCAATTTTAAAACTCAATTATGGTGCGGGATGAATATGCAAATGAAATGCCCTTCTCAGAATGTGTAGCTTCTTATGGCGGAACAATTTTCGATGACTCTAACCACTTGAAACCCGCTGGAAAAATTGTTATTCCGAGATTATTTTCTCTATCTTTCTCCCCATCTCTCGCTTTCTCTTGCTCTTCTTGTAGTTATGGTATTATTCGGATGCCGCTACCCGTGAAGTTTTGGATGGTACCTCGCCGTTGTTCCTTTTATTTCTTATACGTTTGGTTTCGTGTACACGCACAATGAATGACGTAGCTTGGGTTCCTTTTTCTAGAAATGGATTATTCCGATGACTCCCGATACGATTCGGTGGGACCCTCTAAGCCTGCCGTGACAACGTGAAGTGGGGCACAGAAACGCTCTGCGCCTTGATGCCGAGATGCGACCGCGCTACTTTCGCTGGTAACAGAGAAGGCGAGCATAACGAAAGCATAAATTTTCATGATACTTTATCTCTATCAAGGTGCGTGTTGTCGTTTCGGACCGTATAAAACCATAGAAAGAGAGAAAACGCCATCTAAGTAAGCAGAATCCGCTACTGGCCATCGCCCCATTACGCTACCTCCTTCGAGTAGGTGAGCCCAGTCCGGTCGGTGATGTCACTTATAAGATTACGATTTTATCTCGTTCCATTTGCCAACCGCCGTCGTCGTCATGTTGTCGCTGAAGATGGCGTGAAAAACGAGCCTCGAAACATGCACCGCGGCGCCCCGGGAAAAGCTTCTCTCCCAAGAGAACACGGCGAAGTGAGGCGTGGGGAAAGCCCGGTATGTCCACCTGCACAATACAATGAAGAAAAATGTTGGAATTGGCCTACCACGGGACGAGGTGCTAAATTTGCACACCAAGCCACCCAACACAGCCAGCAAATGATGCCCGATAAGGTCTCACAAGGAGGCGGTTTGCGGACAAGGGGAAGCATAGTAATGACTCGAGGTGTCTCTGGCCACACCACTCAACACCGGAGTCCTTCCGGTGGTGCAAAGTTGACAGAAGCGAATAAAACATCGGTCAAGGCACAAGGAGCGAGCAAATTACACGCGTTGTTATTTCGCCATCGCGAAGGCGCCGTCGCGCAAGTAATTTTCAAAAGAAAACCAACTTAATGGATCGATAAACGAGGACGCCCACGTAGCAGGGCGCCGCCAGGATACCGGGAAACCCGGTCCGGGACAGTGGAAATAAAAAGCAAGGTATAGTCGTGCTAAACGCACCAAGTAAGAAATGGGCAATTTCTCGCCATTTTCATCATTAGTGTAGCAAGGTGGCTATGTGGCGGTGGAAAGAAAGAGGACCAGGCATTAACGCCACGTATTCGCAATGGGAGGATACCCACCAAAGACGTCGAACGGTGAAAAAAGCACAGTGACGCGAAAAGCGCACCTTTCCCCACACAGCTGTGTATACACATGGCTTCCAGATAGGAAGAAAATACGTCGAAATCGAACTCAGTGCTCCGTTGCACCACAATGGCCTCGGTTGGTGGTACCGTGCAAGGTTAACAGAAAATAATTTGTTGTACAACTCACATTCATAAATTGCTTTCAAATGGCAATTGTTGCGACAGCATATAATATTTACTACTTCTAAATACGTGAGTGGACGAAGGCACTCGACAGCGAGCGGTGGAAGGCGATTGTATAATGCAGACCTAGAGCGCTCGGAGTTTGTAGGCCGGTAAGAAAAAGAAATACGTCAGTCAGTAAAGGAGTTAAGTGAGTGTAATGATACAATGTCTTAGCTTTGTAGCTTTAGAAAACCGAGAAAGTGTTTGAAAAATATCAATGGACCAAATCTTTTCATATGATACAAAAAACTACGCGTTTACATAAGAACATAATAATTACATACTTACTTACTTACATACATTACATTGTTGGAATGCAGTCATTGGTGGCATAATTTCATGCCAGCATAATACGCAATGACGTAAATTCGTATTTTGTATTCCAAATGTAAAAATTGCTCTTCCAGAAACAACTCTCTTACACAAAACAATCACAATAAACGGAACACGTTGAAATATGTTTGTAAAGACTTTGCAAATTGCAAACCTGATTTAAGAATTAAGCTACAGTAAGCAGTGAGGTTATTAAAAATGCAATAATAATGGATTTATAATAATTTAAGAATTGATATCGTTTTTATCGCCCTTCAATAGAGGCATCAAATTTATTGACTTGAAAACACTGGAAACGTATCATATCGCGATGAAATAAATCAATAAATATTTTGTAAAGGGAAAAAACAGAATCCTAGCTACGTTTAAATTAAATTAGAATTTAAAATGGCATAAATAATTAAACACTCGCAGCCCCATCGAAAAGCACCAAATCAAGCAATGCCTCCCACCGTACCTCTAAACCATCCATCTTTGGCGCATAATCTTTACATTTCCTCAACATACCCACCCACCGATCATTATAAAACACTCAGCGCGAGCGTGAAAAAAGGAGACTCCGAAGCGAGTAGCTTCCTCCACGAACGGAACCATCACAACCATCTCCCATCCAAAAGGTCAATCGTGCCACCGAGGAGCTTACATAATTTCTTTATTCTTCGTTGTGTGAGCACTGCACTACTACTGTGTGGGCAAACACAAGCGAAAAAACCCCGACGCACAATGTTTCCCGGCATACGGTTCCGCGGACTTCTCAGCAAGGCTGAACGAAAAACAAAATGCGACAATCGGCCTGGAAGCGGGGAAAAGGTATGCGAAATGAGCAGCACACCATCGAATCGACGGAAAGCAAAAGTGCCTGGCACAATTGGCCCACAAATAAATTGTGCTCTAACGATTTTAGCCCGGTTTCGAACAATTTATCCTGTGTTTCGCCCGTTTCTTTTTTTGCTTCCCGATTCCTGGCTGTTCACATTCCTTGGCGTATTCGGAAGTAACAAAACCCAACGGCAAACGGCAACAAACAGCCCAGGGAAAGGCGGGCGCCGGCCAAAGTAAGCAAATAAGACACGAAACTTCCTAGCTAAATAATAGAACAGCAAAAAGCCGCGCCCGGTGGCCGATCCATCTGCGATTGGGGACCCAACGGCCGTGCCAACTTTCGCAGCGCACGTGTCTCGCCATCGCCAGATGCCTGTCAGCTGGCCCGACTCTGCGCCTGAAGTTTAATTTTTGCTGACCTAACTTTTGACCCAACATAATCAACGTCACGGTGATGGTCTTTTTTCTTTTCGGTAGGCTCC